>NW_027136938.1:300000-570853 GCF_040869045.1 Eurosta solidaginis
TAAAACTGTTTAAAGGTTGTCAAACGTTGTTTCTCGTTGTATATCCTTTAATTCTAGAGTTAAATTGATAAATAACGTGTACGAATTTGTTTAACGCATTTGTTTTGGTTACTCGACGTCTCCGTTCTCGTGTAGCCTACATATTGCGTTTTTTTTTAATTTGCTTACCGGGCTAAAGGTTAGCATGTTTAAAATACGTAAGTCGTTTTGTTCATCATATTAAAGTAGATAACTCATCAGTTGTTTGCATCAGAGCGATAATTTTTGAGATAGTTATTAAAACTGTTTAAAGGTTGTCAAACGTTGTTTCTCGTTGTATATCCTTTAATTCTAGAGTTAAATTGATAAATAACGTGTACGAATTTGTTTAACGCATTTGTTTTGGTTACTCGACGTCTCCGTTCTCGTGTAGCTTACATATTGCGTTTTTTTTTTAATTTGCTTACCGGGCTAAAGGTTAGCATGTTTAAAATACGTAAGTCGGTTGTTCATCATATTTAAGTAGATAACTCATCAGTTGTTTGCATCAGAGCGATAATTTTTGAGATAGTTATTAAAACTGTTTAAAGGTTGTCAAACGTTGTTTCTCGTTGTATATCCTTTAATTCTAGAGTTAAATTGATAAATAACGTGTACGAATTTGTTTAGCGCATTTGTTTTGGTTACTCGACGTCTCCGTTCTCGTGTAGCCTACATATTGCGTTTTTTTTTTAATTTGCTTACCGGGCTAAAGGTTAGCATGTTTAAAATACGTAAGTCGTTTTGTTCATCAAATTTAAGTAGATAACTCATCAGTTGTTTGCATCAGAGCGATAATTTTTGAGATAGTTATTAAAACTGTTTAAAGGTTGTCAAACGTTGTTTCTCGTTGTATATCCTTTAATTCTAGAGTTAAATTGATAAATAACGTGTACGAATTTGTTTAACGCATTTGTTTTGGTTACTCGACGTCTCCGTTCTCGTGTAGCCTACATATTGCGTTTTTTTTTTAATTTGCTTACCGGGCTAAAGGTTAGCATGTTTAAAATACGTAAGTCGTTTTGTTCATCATATTTAAGTAGATAACTCATCAGTTGTTTGCATCAGAGCGATAATTTTTGAGATAGTTATTAAAACTGTTTAAAGGTTGTCAAACGTTGTTTCTCGTTGTATATCCTTTAATTCTAGAGTTAAATTGATAAATAACGTGTACGAATTTGTTTAACGCATTTGTTTTGTTACTCGACGTCTCCGTTCTCGTGTAGCCTACATATTGCGTTTTTTTTTTTTATTTGCTTACCGGGCTAAAGGTTAGCATGTTTAAAATACGTAAGTCGTTTTGTTCATCAAATTTAAGTAGATAACTCATCAGTTGTTTGCATCAGAGCGACAATTTTTGAGATAGTTATTAAAACTGTTTAAAGGTTGTCAAACGTTGTTTCTCGTTGTATATCCTTTAATTCTAGAGTTAAATTGATAAATAACGTGTACGAATTTGTTTAACGCATTTGTTTTGGTTACTCGACGTCTCCGTTCTCGTGTAGCCTACATATTGCGTTTTTTTTTAAATTTGCTTACCGGGCTAAAGGTTAGCATGTTTAAAATACGTAAGTCGTTTTGTTCATCAAATTTAAGTAGATAACTCATCAGTTGTTTGCATCAGAGCGACAATTTTTGAGATAGTTATTAAAACTGTTTAAAGGTTGTCAAACGTTGTTTCTCGTTGTATATCCTTTAATTCTAGAGTTAAATTGATAAATAACGTGTACGAATTTGTTTAACGCATTTGTTTTGGTTACTCGACGTCTCCGTTCTCGTGTAGCCTACATATTGCGTTTTTTTTTTAATTTGCTTACCGGGCTAAAGGTTAGCATGTTTAAAATACGTAAGTCGTTTTGTTCATAAAATTTAAGTAGATAACTCATCAGTTGTTTGCATCAGAGCGACAATTTTTGAGATAGTTATTAAAACTGTTTAAAGGTTGTCAAACGTTGTTTCTCGTTGTATATCCTTTAATTTTAGAGTTAAATTGATAAATAACGTGTACGAATTTGTTTAACGCATTTGTTTTGGTTACTCGACGTCTCCGTTCTCGTGTAGCCTACATATTGCGTTTTTTTTTTAATTTGCTTACCGGGCTAAAGGTTAGCATGTTTAAAATACGTAAGTCGTTTTGTTCATCAAATTTAAGTAGATAACTCATCAGTTGTTTGCATCAGAGCGATAATTTTTGAGATAGTTATTAAAACTGTTTAAGGGTTGTCAAACGTTGTTTCTCGTTGTATATCCTTTAATTCTAGAGTT
Organism: Eurosta solidaginis; assembly: GCF_040869045.1. Classification (NCBI taxonomy): domain Eukaryota; kingdom Metazoa; phylum Arthropoda; class Insecta; order Diptera; family Tephritidae; genus Eurosta; species Eurosta solidaginis. Next base: position 302,284 of record NW_027136938.1, read on the forward strand.
AAATTGATAAATAACGTGTACGAATTTGTTTAACGCATTTGTTTTGGTTACTCGACGTCTCCGTTCTCGTGTAGTCCACATATTGCGTTTTTTTTTTAATTTGCTTACCGGGCTAAAGGTTAGCATGTTTAAAATACGTAAGTCGTTTTGTTCATCATATTTAAGTAGATAACTCATCAGTTGTTTGCATCAGAGCGATAATTTTTGAGATAGTTATTAAAACTGTTTAAAGGTTGTCAAACGTTGTTTCTCGTTGTATATCCTTTAATTCTAGAGTTAAATTGATAAATAACGTGTACGAATTTGTTTAACGCATTTGTTTTGGTTACTCGACGTCTCCGTTCTCGTGTAGCCTACATATTGCGTTTTTTTTTTTAATTTGCTTACCGGGCTAAAGGTTAGCATGTTTAAAATACGTAAGTCGTTTTGTTCAACAAATTTAAGTAGATAACTCATCAGTTGTTTGCATCAGAGCGATAATTTTTGAGATAGTTATTAAAACTGTTTAAAGGTTGTCAAACGTTGTTTCTCGTTGTATATCCTTTAATTCTAGAGTTAAATTGATAAATAACGTGTACGAATTTGTTTAACGCATTTGTTTTGGTTACTCGACGTCTCCGTTCTCGTGTAGCCTACATATTGCGTTTTTTTTTTTAATTTGCTTACCGGGCTAAAGGTTAGCATGTTTAAAATACGTAAGTCGTTTTGTTCATCAAATTTAAGTAGATAACTCATCAGTTGTTTGCATCAGAGCGATAATTTTTGAGATAGTTATTAAAACTGTTTAAAGGTTGTCAAACGTTGTTTCTCGTTGTATATCCTTTAATTCTAGAGTTAAATTGATAAATAACGTGTACGAATTTGTTTAACGCATTTGTTTTGGTTACTCGACGTCTCCGTTCTCGTGTAGCCTACATATTGCGTTTTTTTTAAATTTGCTTACCGGGCTAAAGGTTAGCATGTTTAAAATACGTAAGTCGTTTTGTTCATCATATTTAAGTAGATAACTCATCAGTTGTTTGCATCAGAGCGATAATTTTTGAGATAGTTATTAAAACTGTTTAAAGGTTGTCAAACGTTGTTTCTCGTTGTATATCCTTTAATTCTAGAGTTAAATTGATAAATAACGTGTACGAATTTGTTTAACGCATTTGTTTTGGTTACTCGACGTCTCCGTTCTCGTGTAGCCTACATATTGCGTTTTTTTTTTTAATTTGCTTACCGGGCTAAAGGTTAGCATGTTTAAAATACGTAAGTCGTTTTGTTCATCATATTTAAGTAGATAACTCATCAGTTGTTTGCATCAGAGCGATAATTTTTGAGATAGTTATTAAAACTGTTTAAAGGTTGTCAAACGTTGTTTCTCGTTGTATATCCTTTAATTCTAGAGTTAAATTGATAAATAACGTGTACGAATTTGTTTAACGCATTTGTTTTGGTTACTCGACGTCTCCGTTCTCGTGTAGCCTACATATTGCGTTTTTTTTTTAATTTGCTTACCGGGCTAAAGGGTAGCATGTTTAAAATACGTAAGTCTTTTGTTCATCAAATTTAAGTAGATAACTCATCAGTTGTTTGCATCAGAGCGATAATTTTTGAGATAGTTATTAAAACTGTTTAAAGGTTGTCAAACGTTGTTTCTCGTTGTATATCCTTTAATTCTAGAGTTAAATTGATAAATAACGTGTACGAATTTGTTTAACGCATTTGTTTTGGTTACTCGACGTCTCCGTTCTCGTGTAGCCTACATATTGCGTTTTTTTTTTAATTTGCTTACCGGGCTAAAGGTTAGCATGTTTAAAATACGTAGGTCGTTTTGTTCATCATATTTAAGTAGATATCTCATCAGTTGTTTGCATCAGAGCGATAATTTTTGAGATAGTTATTAAAACTGTTTAAAGGATGTCAAACGTTGTTTCTCGTTGTATATCCTTTAATTCTAGAGTTAAATTGTTAAATAACGTGTACGAATTTGTTTAACGCATTTGTTTTGGTTACTCGACGTCTCCGTTCTCGTGTAGCCTACAAATTGCGTTTTTTTTTTAATTTGCTTACCGGGCTAAAGGTTAGCATGTTTAAAATACGTAAGTCGTTTTGTTCAACAAATTTAAGTAGATAACTCATCAGTTGTTTGCATCAGAGCGATAATTTTTTAGATAGTTATTAAAACTGTTTAAAGGTTGTCAAACGTTGTTTCTCGTTGTATATCCTTTAATTCTAGAGTTAAATTGATAAATAACGTGTACGAATTTGTTTAACGCATTTGTTTTGGTTACTCGACGTCTCCGTTCTCGTGTAGCCTACATATTGCGTTTTTTTTTAATTTGCTTACCGGGCTAAAGGTTAGCATGTTTAAAATACGTAAGTCGTTTTGTTCATCATATTTAAGTAGATAACTCATCAGTTGTTTGCATCAGAGCGATAATTTTTGAGATAGTTATTAAAACTGTTTAAAGGTTGTCAAACGTTGTTTCTCGTTGTATATCCTTTAATTCTAGAGTTAAATTGATAAATAACGTGTACGAATTTGTTTAACGCATTTGTTTTGGTTACTCGACGTCTCCGTTCTCGTGTAGCCTACATATTGCGTTTTTTTTTAAATTTGCTTACCGGGCTAAAGGTTAGCATGTTTAAAATACGTAAGTCGTTTTGTTCATCAAATTTAAGTAGATAACTCATCAGTTGTTTGCATCAGAGCGACAATTTTTGAGATAGTTATTAAAACTGTTTAAAGGTTGTCAAACGTTGTTTCTTGTTGTATATCCTTTAATTCTAGAGTTAAATTGATAAATAACGTGTACGAATTTGTTTAACGCATTTGTTTTGGTTACTCGACGTCTCCGTTCTCGTGTAGCCCACATATTGCGTTTTTTTTTTAATTTGCTTACCGGGCTAAAGGTTAGCATGTTTAAAATACGTAAGTCGTTTTGTTCATCATATTTAAGTAGATAACTCATCAGTTGTTTGCATCAGAGCGATAATTTTTGAGATAGTTATTAAAACTGTTTAAAGGTTGTCAAACGTTGTTTCTCGTTGTATATCCTTTAATTCTAGAGTTAAATTGATAAATAACGTGTACGAATTTGTTTAACGCATTTGTTTTGGTTACTCGACGTCTCCGTTCTCGTGTAGCCCACATATTGCGTTTTTTTTTTAATTTGCTTACCGGGCTAAAGGTCAGCATGTTTAAAATACGTAAGTCGTTTTGTTCATCATATTTAAGTAGATAACTCATCAGTTGTTTGCATCAGAGCGATAATTTTTGAGATAGTTATTAAAACTGTTTAGAGGTTGTCAAACGTTGTTTCTCGTTGTATATCCTTTAATTCTAGAGTTAAATTGATAAATAACGTGTACGAATTTGTTTAACGCATTTGTTTTGGTTACTCGACGTCTCCGTTCTCGTGTAGCCTACATATTGCGTTTTTTTTTAAATTTGCTTACCGGGCTAAAGGTTAGCATGTTTAAAATACGTAAGTCGTTTTGTTCAACAAATTTAAGTAGATAACTCATCAGTTGTTTGCATCAGAGCGATAATTTTTGAGATAGTTATTAAAACTGTTTAAAGGTTGTCAAACGTTGTTTCTCGTTGTATATCCTTTAATTCTAGAGTTAAATTGATAAATAACGTGTACGAATTTGTTTAACGCATTTGTTTTGGTTACTCGATGTCTCCGTTCTCGTGTAGCCTACATATTGCGTTTTTTTTTTAATTTGCTTACCGGGCTAAAGGTTAGCATGTCTAAAATACGTAAGTCGTTTTGTTCATCAAATTTAAGTAGATAACTCATCAGTTGTTTGCATCAGAGCGATAATTTTTGAGATAGTTATTAAAACTGTTTAAAGGTTGTCAAACGTTGTTTCTCGTTGTATATCCTTTAATTCTAGAGTTAAATTGATAAATAACGTGTACGAATTTGTTTAACGCATTTGTTTTGGTTACTCGACGTCTCCGTTCTCGTGTAGCCTACATATTGCGTTTTTTTTTAATTTGCTTACCGGGCTAAAGGTTAGCATGTTTAAAATACGTAAGTCGTTTTGTTCATCATATTTAAGTAGATAACTCATCAGTTGTTTGCATCAGAGCGATACTTTTTGAGATAGTTATTAAAACTGTTTAAAGGTTGTCAAACGTTGTTTCTCGTTGTATATCCTTTAATTCTAGAGTTAAATTGATAAATAACGTGTACGAATTTGTTTAACGCATTTGTTTTGGTTACTCGACGACTCCGTTCTCGTGTAGCCTACATATTGCGTTTGTTTTTTTAATTTGCTTACCGGGCTAAAGGTTAGCATGTTTAAAATACGTAAGTCGTTTTGTTCATCATATTTAAGTAGATAACTCATCAGTTGTTTGCATCAGAGCGATAATTTTTGAGATAGTTATTAAAACTGTTTAAAGGTCGTCAAACGTTGTTTCTCGTTGTATATCCTTTAATTCTAGAGTTAAATTGATAAATAACGTGTACGAATTTGTTTAACGCATTTGTTTTGGTTACTCGACGTCTCCGTTCTCGTGTAGCCTACATATTGCGTTTTTTTTTAATTTGCTTACCGGGCTAAAGGGTAGCATGTTTAAAATAATTAAGTCGTTTTGTTCATCAAATTTAAGTAGATAACTCATCAGTTGTTTGCATCAGAGCGATAATTTTTGAGATAGTTATTAAAACTCTTTAAAGGTTGTCAAACGTTGTTTCTCGTTGTATATCCTTTAATTCTAGAGTTAAATTGATAAATAACGTGTACGAATTTGTTTAACGCATTTGTTTTGGTTACTCGACGTCTCCGTTCTCGTGTAGCCTACATATTGCGTTTTTTTTTTAATTTGCTTACCGGGCTAAAGGTTAGCATGTTTAAAATACGTAGGTCGTTTTGTTCATCATATTTAAGTAGATAACTCATCAGTTGTTTGCATCAGAGCGATAATTTTTGAGATAGTTATTAAAACTGTTTAAAGGATGTCAAACGTTGTTTCTCGTTGTATATCCTTTAATTCTAGAGTTAAATTGATAAATAACGTGTACGAATTTGTTTAACGCATTTGTTTTGGTTACTCGACGTCTCCGTTCTCGTGTAGCCTACATATTGCGTTTTTTTTTTTAATTTGCTTACCGGGCTAAAGGTTAGCATGTTTAAAATACGTAAGTCGTTTTGTTCAACAAATTTAAGTAGATAACTCATCAGTTGTTTGCATCAGAGCGATAATTTTTGAGATAGTTATTAAAACTGTTTAAAGGTTGTCAAACGTTGTTTCTCGTTGTATATCCTTTAATTCTAGAGTTAAATTGATAAATAACGTGTACGAATTTGTTTAACGCATTTATTTTGGTTACTCGACGTCTCCGTTCTCGTGTAGCCTACATATTGCGTTTTTTTTTTAATTTGCTTACCGGGCTAAAGGTTAGCATGTTTAAAATACGTAAGTCGTTTTGTTCATCATATTTAAGTAGATAACTCATCAGTTGTTTGCATCAGAGCGATAATTTTTGAGATAGTTATTAAAACTGTTTAAAGGTTGTCAAACGTTGTTTCTCGTTGTATATCCTTTAATTCTAGAGTTAAATTGATAAATAACGTGTACGAATTTGCTTAACGCATTTGTTTTGGTTACTCGACGTCTCCGTTCTCGTGTAGCCTACATATTGCGTTTTTTTTTTAATTTGCTTACCGGGCTAAATGTTAGCATGTTTAAAATACGTAAGTCGTTTTGTTCAACAAATTTAAGTAGATAACTCATCAGTTGTTTGCATCAGAGCGATAATTTTTGAGATAGTTATTAAAACTGTTTAAAGGTTGTCAAACGTTGTTTCTCGTTGTATATCCTTTAATTCTAGAGTTAAATTGATAAATAACGTGTACGAATTTGTTTAACGCATTTGTTTTGGTTACTCGACGTCTCCGTTCTCGTGTAGCCTACATATTGCGTTTTTTTTTTTAATTTGCTTACCGGGCTAAAGGTTAGCATGTTTAAAATACGTAAGTCGTTTTGTTCATCAAATTTAAGTAGATAACTCATCAGTTGTTTGCATCAGAGCGATAATTTTTGAGAAGTTATTAAAACTGTTTAAAGGTTGTCAAACGTTGTTTCTCGTTGTATATCCTTTAATTCTAGAGTTAAATTGATAAATAACGTGTACGAATTTGTTTAACGCATTTTTTTTGGTTACTCGACATCTCCGTTCTCGTGTAGCCTACATATTGCGTTTTTTTTTTAATTTGCTTACCGGGCTAAAGGTTAGCATGTTTAAAATACGTAAGTCGTTTTGTTCATCAAATTTAAGTAGATAACTCATCAGTTGTTTGCATCAGAGCGATAATTTTTGAGATAGTTATTAAAACTGTTTAAAGGTTGTCAAACGTTGTTTCTCGTTGTATATCCTTTAATTCTAGAGTTAAATTGATAAATAACGTGTACGAATTTGTTTAACGCATTTGTTTTGGTTACTCGACGTCTCCGGTCTCGTGTAGCCTACATATTGCGTTTTTTTTTTTTAATTGGCTTACCGGGCTAAAGGTTAGCATGTTTAAAATACGTAAGTCGTTTTGTTCATCAAATTTAAGTAGATAACTCATCAGTTGGTTGCATCAGAGCGATAATTTTTGAGATAGTTATTAAAACTGTTTAAAGGTTGTCAAACGTTGTTTCTCGTTGTATATCCTTTAATTCTAGAGTTAAATTGATAAATAACGTGTACGAATTTGTTTAACGCATTTGTTTTGGTTACTCGACGTCTCCGTTCTCGTGTAGCCTACATATTGCGTTTTTTTTTTTTAATTTGCTTACCGGTCTAAAGGTTAGCATGCTTAAAATACGTAAGTCGTTTTGTTCAACAAATTTAAGTAGATAACTCATCAGTTGTTTGCATCAGAGCGATAATTTTTGAGATAGTTATTAAAACTGTTTAAAGGTTGTCAAACGTTTTTTCTCGTTGTATATCCTTTAATTCTAGAGTTAAATTGATAAATAACGTGTACGAATTTGTTTAACGCATTTGTTTTGGTTACTCGACGTCTCCGTTCTCGTGTAGCCTACATATTGCGTTTTTTTTTTAATTTGCTTACCGGGCTAAAGGTTAGCATGTTTAAAATACGTAAGTCGTTTTGTTCATCAAATTTAAGTAGATAACTCATCAGTTGTTTGCATCAGAGCGACAATTTTTGAGATAGTTATTAAAACTGTTTAAAGGTTGTCAAACGTTGTTTCTCGTTGTATATCCTTTAATTCTAGAGTTAAATTGATAAATAACGTGTACGAATTTGTTTAACGCATTTGTTTTGGTTACTCGACGTCTCCGTTCTCGTGTAGCCCACATATTGCGTTTTTTTTTTAATTTGCTTACCGGGCTAAAGGTTAGCATGTTTAAAATACGTAAGTCGTTCTGTTCAACAAATTTGAGTAGATAACTCAGCAGTTGTTTGCATCAGAGCGATAATTTTTGAGATAGTTATTAAAACTGTTTAAAGGTTGTCAAACGTTGTTTCTCGTTGTATATCCTTTATTTCTAGAGTTAAATTGATAAATAACGTGTACGAATTTATTTAACGCATTTGTTTTGGTTACTCGACGTCTCCGTTCTCGTGTAGCCTACATATTGCGTTTTTTTTTAAATTTGCTTACCGGGCTAAAGGTTAGCATGTTTAAAATACGTAAGTCGTTTTGTTCATCAAATTTAAGTAGATAACTCATCAGTTGTTTGCATCAGAGCGATAATTTTTGAGATAGTTATTAAAACTGTTTAAAGGTTGTCAAACGTTGTTTCTCGTTGTATATCCTTTAATTCTAGAGTTAAATTGATAAATAACGTGTACGAATTTGTTTAACGCATTTGTTTTGGTTACTCGACGTCTCCGTTCTCGTGTAGCCTACATATTGCGTTTTTTTTTTTAATTTGCTTACCGGGCTAAAGGTTTGCATGTTTAAAATACGTAAGTCGTTTTGTTCATCATATTTAAGTAGATAACTCATCAGTTGTTTGCATCAGAGCGATAATTTTTGAGATAGTTATTAAAACTGTTTAAAGGTTGTCAAACGTTGTTTCTCGTTGTATATCCTTTAATTCTAGAGTTAAATTGATAAATAACGTGTACGAATTTGTTTAACGCATTTGTTTTGGTTACTCGACGTCTCCGTCCTCGTGTAGCCTACATATTGCTTTTTTTTTTAATTTGCTTACCGGGCTAAAGGTTAGCATGTTTAAAATACGTAAGTCGTTTTGTTCATCAAATTTAAGTAGATAACTCATCAGTTGTTTGCATCAGAGCGATAATTTTTGAGATAGTTATTAAAACTGTTTAAAGGTTGTCAAACGTTGTTTCTCGTTGTATATCCTTTAATTCTAGAGTTAAATTGATAAATAACGTGTACGAATTTGTTTAACGCATTTGTTTTGGTTACTCGATGTCTCCGTTCTCGTGTAGCCTACATATTGCGTTTTTTTTTTAATTTGCTTACCGGGCTAAAGGTTAGCATGTTTAAAATACGTAAGTCTATTTGTTCAACAAATTTGAGTAGATAACTCAGCAGTTGTTTGCATCAGAGCGACAATTTTTGAGATAGTTATTAAAACTGTTTAAAGGTTGTCAAACGTTGTTTCTCGTTGTATATCCTTTAATTCTAGAGTTAAATTGATAAATAACGTGTACGAATTTGTTTAACGCATTTGTTTTGGTTACTCGACGTCTCCGTTCTCGTGTAGCCTACATATTGCGTTTTTTTTTAATTTGCTTACCGGGCTAAAGGTTAGCATGTTTAAAATACGTAAGTCGTTTTGTTCATCAAATTTAAGTAGATAACTCATCAGTTGTTTGCATCAGAGCGATAATTTTTGAGATAGTTATTAAAACTGTTTAAAGGTTGTCAAACGTTGTTTCTCGTTGTATATCCTCTAATTCTAGAGTTAAATTGATAAATAACGTGTACGAATTTGCTTAACGCATTTGTTTTGGTTACTCGACGTCTCCGTTCTCGTGTAGCCTACATATTGCGTTTTTTTTCTTAATTTGCTTACCGCGCTAAAGGTTAGCATGTTTAAAATACGTAAGTCGTTTTGTTCATAAAATTTAAGTAGATAACTCATCAGTTGTTTGCATCAGAGCGACAATTTTTGAGATAGTTATTAAACTGTTTAATGGTTGTCAAACGTTGTTTCTCGTTGTATATCCTTTAATTCTAGAGTAGAATTGATAAATAACGTGTACAAATTTGTTTAACGCATTTGTTTTGGTTACTCCACGTCTCCGTTCTCGTGTAGCCTACATATTGCGTTTTTTTTTTTAATATGCTTACCGGGCTAAAGGTTAGCATGTTTAAAATACGTAAGTCGTTTTGTTCATCAAATTTAAGTAGATAACTCATCAGTTGTTTGCATCAGAGCGATAATTTTTGAGATAGTTATTAAAACTATTTAAAGGTTGTCAAACGTTGTTTCTCGTTGTATATCCTTTAATTCTAGAGTTAAATTGATAAATAACGTGTACGAATTTGTTTAACGCATTTGTTTTGGTTACTCGACGTCCCCGTTCTCGTGTAGCCTACATATTGCGTTTTTTTTTTTTTAATTTGCTTACCGGGCTAAAGGTTAGCATGCTTAAAATACGTAAGTCGTTTTGTTCAACAAATTTTAAGTAGATAACTCATCAGTTGTTTGCATCAGAGCGATAATTTTTGAGATAGTTATTAAAACTGTTTAAAGGTTGTCAAACGTTGTTTCTCGTTATATATCCTTTAATTCTAGAGTTAAATTGATAAATAACGTGTACGAATTTGTTTAACGCATTTGTTTTGGTTACTCGACGTCTCCGTTCTCGTGTAGCCTACATATTGCGTTTTTTTTTTTTAATTTGCTTACCGGGCTAAAGGTTAGCATGTTTAAAATACGTAAGTCGTTTTGTTCAACAAATTTAAGTAGATAAACTCATCAGTTGTTTGCATCAGAGCGATAATTTTTGAGATAGTTATTAAAACTGTTTAAAGGTTGTCAAACGTTGTTTCTCGTTGTAGATCCTTTAATTCTAGAGTTAAATTGATAACTAACGTGTACGAATTTGTTTAACGCATTTGTTTTGGTTACTCGACGTCTCCGTTCTCGTGTAGCCTACATATTGCGTTTTTTTTTTAATTTGCTTACCGGGCTAAAGGTTAGCATGCTTAAAATACGTAAGTCGTTTTGTTCAACAAATTTAAGTAGATAACTCATCAGTTGTTTGCATCAGAGCGATAATTTTGAGATAGTTATTAAAACTGTTTAAAGGTTGTCAAACGTTGTTTCTCGTTGTATATCCTTTTAATTCTAGAGTTAAATTGATAAATAACGTGTACGAATTTGTTTAACGCATTTGTTTTGGTTACTCGACGTCTCCGTTCTCGTGTAGCCTACATATTGCGTTTTTTTTTTAATTTGCTTACCGGGCTAAAGGTTAGCATGTTTAAAATACGTAAGTCGTTTTGTTCATCAAATTTAAGTAGATAACTCATCAGTTTGTTTGCATCAGAGCGATAATTTTTGAGATAGTTATTAAAGTTTAAAGGTTGTCAAACGTTGTTTCTCGTTGTATATCCTTTAATTCTAGAGTTAAATTGATAAATAACGTGTACGAATTTTTTTAACGCATTTGTTTTGGTTACTCGACGTCTCCGTTCTCGTGTAGCCTACATATTGCGTTTTTTTTTTTAATTTGCTTACCGGGCTAGAGGTTAGCATGTTTAAAATACGTAAGTCGTTTTGTTCATCATATTTAAGTAGATAACTCATCAGTTGTTTGCATCAGAGCGATAATTTTTGAGATAGTTATTAAAACTGTTTAAAGGTTGTCAAACGTTGTTTCTCGTTATATATCCTTTAATTCTAGAGTTAAATTGATAAATAACGTTTACGAATTTGTTTAACGCATTTGTTTTGGTTACTCGACGTCTCCGTTCTCGTGTAGCCTACATATTGCGTTTTTTTTTTAATTTGCTTACCGGGCTAAGATTAGCATGTTTAAAATACGTAAGTCGTTTTGTTCATCATATTTAAGTAGATAACTCATCAGTTGTTTGCATCAGAGCGATAATTTTTGAGATAGTTATTAAAACTGTTTAAAGGTTGTCAAACGTTGTTTCTCGTTGTATATCCTTTAATTCTAGAGTTAAATTGATAAATAACGTGTACGAATTTGTTTAACGCATTTGTTTTGGTTACTCGACGTCTTCGTTCTCGTGTAGCCTACATATTGCGTTTTTTTTTTAATTTGCTTACCGGGCTAAAGGTTAGCATGTTTAAAATACGTAAGTCGTTTTGTTCATCATATTTAAGTAGACAACTCATCAGTTGTTTGCATCAGAGCGATAATTTTTGAGATAGTTATTAAAACTGTTTAAAGGTTGTCAAACGTTGTTTCTCGTTGTATATCCTTTAATTCTAGAGTTAAATTGATAAATAACTTGTACGAATTTGTTTAACGCATTTGTTTTGGTTACTCGACGTCTCCGTTCACGTGTAGCCTACATATTGCGTTTTTTTTTTTAATTTGCTTACCGAGCTAAAGGTTAGCATGTTTAAAATACGTAAGTCGTTTTGTTCATCAAATTTAAGTAGATAACTCATCAGTTGTTTGCATCAGAGCGATAATTTTTAAGATAGTTATTAAAACTGTTTAAAGGTTGTCAAACGTTGTTTCTCGTTGTATATCCTTTAATTCTAGAGTTAAATTGATAAATAACGTGTACGAATTTGTTTAACGCATTTGTTTTGGTTACTCGACGTCTCCGTTCTCGTGTAGCCCACATATTGCGTTTTTTTTTAATTTGCTTACCGGGCTAAAGGTTAGCATGTTTAAAATACGTAAGTCGTTTTGTTCATCAAATTTAAGTAGATAACTCATCAGTTGTTTGCATCAGAGCGATAATTTTTGAGATAGTTATTAAAACTGTTTAAAGGTTGTCAAACGTTGTTTCTCGTTGTATGTCCTTTAATTCTAGAGTTAAATTGATAAATAACGTGTACGAATTTGTTTAACGCATTTGTTTTGGTTACTCGACGTCTCCGTTCTCGTGTAGCCTACATATTGCGTTTTTTTTTTAATTTGCTTACCGGGCTAAAGGTTAGCATGTTTAAAATACGTAAGTCGTTTTGTTCATCAAATTTAAGTAGATAACTCATCAGTTGTTTGCATCAGAGCGATAATTTTTGAGATAGTTATTAAAACTGTTTAAAGGTTGTCAAACGTTGTTTCTCGTTGTATATCCTTTAATTCTAGAGTTAAATTGATAAATAACGTGTACGAATTTGTTTAACGCATTTGTTTTGGTTACTCGACGTCTCCGTTCTCGTGTAGCCTACATATTGCGTTTTTTTTTAATTTGATTACCGGGCTAAAGGTTAGCATGTTTAAAATACGTAAGTCGTTTTGTTCATCAAATTTAAGTAGATAACTCATCAGTGGTTTGCATCAGAGCGATAATTTTTGAGATAGTTATTAAAACTGTTTAAAGGTTGTCAAACGTTGTTTCTCGTTGTATATCCTTTAATTCTTGAGTTAAATTGATAAATATCGTGTACGAATTTGTTTAACGCATTTGTTTTGGTTACTCGACGTCTCCGTTCTCGTGTAGCCTACATATTGCGTTTTTTTTTTAATTTGCTTACCGGGCTAAAGGTTAGCATGTTTAAAATACGTAAGTCGTTTTGTTCATCAAATTTAAGTAGATAACTCATCAGTTGTTTGCATCAGAGCGATAATTTTTGAGATAGTTATTAAAACTGTTTAAAGGTTGTCAAACGTTGTTTCTCGTTGTATATCCTTTAATTCTAGAGTTAAATTGATAAATAACGTGTACGAATTTGTTTAACGCATTTGTTTTGGTTACTCGACGTCTCCGTTCTCGTGTAGCCTACATATTGCGTTTTTTTTTTTATTTGCTTACCGGGCTAAAGGTTAGCATGCTTAAAATACGTAAGTCGTTTTGTTCAACAAATTTGAGTAGATAACTCATCAGTTGTTTGCATCAGAGCGACAATTTTTGAGATAGTTATTAAAACTGTTTAAAGGTTGTCAAACGTTGTTTCTCGTTGTATATCCTTTAATTCTAGAGTTAAATTGATAAATAACGTGTACGAATTTGTTTAACGCATTTGTTTTGGTTACTCGACGTCTCCGTGTCTCCGTTCTCGTGTAGCCTACATATTGCGTTTTTTTTTTAATTTGCTTACCGGGCTAAAGGTTAGCATGTTTAAAATACGTAAGTCGTTTTGTTCATCAAATTTAAGTAGATAACTCATCAGTTGTTTGCATCAGAGCGATAATTTTTGAGATAGTTATTAAAACTGTTTAAAGGTTGTCAAACGTTGTTTCTCGTTGTATATCCTTTAATTCTAGAGTTAAATTGATAAATAACGTGTACGAATTTGTTTAACGCATTTGTTTTGGTTACTCGATGTCTCTGTTCTCGTGTAGCCTACATATTGCGTTTTTTTTTTAATTTGCTTACCGGGCTAAAGGTTAGCATGTTTAAAATACGTAAGTCGTTTTGTTCATCAAATTTAAGTAGATAACTCATCAGTTGTTTGCATCAGAGCGATAATTTTTGAGATAGTTATTAAAACTTGTCAAAGGTTGTCAAACGTTGTTTCTCGTTGTATATCCTTTAATTCTAGAGTTAAATTGATAAACAACGTGTACGAATTTGTTTAACGTATTTGTTTTGGTTACTCGACGTCTCCGTTCTCGTGTAGCCTACATATTGCGTTTTTTTTTAATTTGCTTACCGGGCTAAAGGTTAGCATGTTTAAAATACGGAAGTCGTTTTGTTCAACAAATTTGAGTAGATAACTCAGCAGTTGTTTGCATCAGAGCGACAATTTTTGATATAGTTATTAAACCTGTTTAAAGGTTGTCAAACGTTGTTTCTCGTTGTATATCCTTTAATTCTAGAGTTAAATTGATAAATAACGTGTACGAATTTGTTTAACGCATTTGTTTTGGTTACTCGACGTCTCCGTTCTCGTGTAGCCTACATATTGCGTTTTTTTTTTAATTTGCTTACCGGGCTAAAAGTTAGCATGCTTAAAATACTTAAGTCGTTTTGTTCAACAAATTTAAGTAGATAACTCATCAGTTGTTTGCATCAGAGCGATAATTTTTGAGATAGTTATTAAAACTGTTTAAAGGTTGTCAAACGTTGTTTCTCGTTGTATATCCTTTAATTCTAGAGTTAAATTTATAAATAACGTGTACGAATTTGTTTAACGCATTTGTTTTGGTTACTCGACGTCTCCGTTCTCGTGTAGCCTACATATTGCGTTTTTTTTTTAATTTGCTTACCGGGCTAAAGGTTAGCATGTTTAAAATACGTAAGTAGTTTTGTTCATCAAATTTAAGTAGATAACTCATCAGTTGTTTGCATCAGAGCGACAATTTTTGAGATAGTTATTAAAACTGTTTAAAGGTTGTCAAACGTTGTTTCTCGTTGTATATCCTTTAATTCTAGAGTTAAATTGATAAATAACGTGTAAGAATTTGTTTAACGCATTTGTTTTGGTTACTCGATGTCTCTGTTCTCGTGTAGCCTACATATTGCGTTTTTTTTTTAATTTGCTTACCGGGCTAAAGGTTAGCATGTTTAAAATACGTAAGTCGTTTTGTTCAACAAATTTAAGTAGATAACTCATCAGTTGTTTGCATCAGAGCGATAATTTTTGAGATAGTTATTAAAACTGTTTAAAGGTTGTCAAACGTTGTTTCTCGTTGTATATCCTTTAATTCTAGAGTTAAATTGATAAATAACGTGTACGAATTTGTTTAACGCATTTGTTTTGGTTACTCGACGTCTCCGTTCTCGTGTAGCCTACATATTGCGTTTTTTTTTTTAATTTGCTTACCGGGCTAAAGGTTAGCATGTTTAAAATACGTAAGTCGTTTTGTTCATCAAATTTAAGTAGATAATTCATCAGTTGTTTGCATCAGAGCGATAATTTTTAAGATAGTTATTAAAACTGTTTAAAGGTTGTCAAACGTTGTTTCTCGTTGTATATCCTTTAATTCTAGAGTTAAATTGATAAATAACGTGTACGAATTTGTTTAACGCATTTGTTTTGGTTACTCGACGTCTCCGTTCTCGTGTAGCCCACATATTGCGTTTTTTTTTAATTTGCTTACCGGGCTAAAGGTTAGCATGTTTAAAATACGTAAGTCGTTTTGTTCATCAAATTTAAGTAGATAACTCATCAGTTGTTTGCATCAGAGCGATAATTTTTGAGATAGTTATTAAAACTGTTTAAAGGTTGTCAAACGTTGTTTCTCGTTGTATATCCTTTAATTGTAGAGTTAAATTGATAAATAACGTGTACGAATTTGTTTAACGTATTTGTTTTGGTTACTCGACGTCTCCGTTCTCGTGTAGCCTACATATTGCGTTTTTTTTTAATTTGCTTACCGGGCTAAAGGTTAGCATGTTTAAAATACGGAAGTCGTTTTGTTCAACAAATTTGAGTAGATAACTCAGCAGTTGTTTGCATCAGAGCGACAATTTTTGATATAGTTATTAAAACTGTTTAAAGGTTGCCAAACGTTGTTTCTCGTTGTATATCCTTTAATTCTAGAGTTAAATTGATAAATAACGTGTACGAATTTGTTTAACGCATTTGTTTTGGTTACTCGACGTCTCCGTTCTCGTGTAGCCTACATATTGCGTTTTTTTTTTAATTTGCTTACCGGGCTAAAGGTTAGCATGCTTAAAATACGTAAGTCGTTTTGTTCAACAAATTTAAGTAGATAACTCATCAGTTGTTTGCATCAGAGCGATAATTTTTGAGATAGTTATTAAAACTGTTTAAAGGTTGTCAAACGTTGTTTCTCGTTGTATATCCTTTAATTCTAGAGTTAAATTGATAAATAACGTGTACGAATTTGTTTAACGCATTTGTTTTGGTTACTCGACGTCTCCGTTCTCGTGTAGACTACATATTGCGTTTTTTTTTTAAATTTGCTTACCGGGCTAAAGGTTAGCATGTTTAAAATACGTAAGTAGTTTTGTTCATCAAATTTAAGTAGATAACTCATCAGTTGTTTGCATCAGAGCGACAATTTTTGAGATAGTTATTAAAACTGTTTAAAGGTTGTCAAACGTTGTTTCTCGTTGTATATCCTTTAATTCTAGAGTTAAATTGATAAATAACGTGTACGAATTTGTTTAACGCATTTGTTTTGGTTACTCGACGTCTCCGTTCTCGTGTAGCCTACATATTGCGTTTTTTTTTAATTTGCTTACCGGGCTAAAGGTTAGCATGTTTAAAATACGTAAGTCGTTTTGTTCATCATATTTAAGTAGATAACTCATCAGTTGTTTGCATCAGAGCGATAATTTTTGAGATAGTTATTAAAACTGTTTAAAGGTTGTCAAACGTTGTTTCTCGTTGTATATCCTTTAATTCTAGAGTTAAATTGATAAATAACGTGTACGAATTTGTTTAACGCATTTGTTTTGGTTACTCGACGTCTCCGTTCTCGTGTAGCCTACATATCGCGTTTTTTTTTAATTTGCTTACCGGGCTAAAGGTTAGCATGTTTAAAATACGTAAGTCGTTTTGTTCATCAAATTTAAGTAGATAACTCATCAGTTGTTTGCATCAGAGCGATAATTTTTGAGATAGTTATTAAAACTGTTTAAAGGTTGTCAAACGTTGTTTCTCGTTGTATATCCTTTAATTCTAGAGTTAAATTGATAAATAACGTGTACGAATTTGTTTAACGCATTTATTTTGGTTACTCGACGTCTCCGTTCTCGTGTAGCCTACATATTGCGTTTTTTTTTTAATTTGCTTACCGGGCTAAAGGTTAGCATGCTTAAAATACGTAAGTCGTTTTGTTCAACAAATTTAAGTAGATAACTCATCAGTTGTTTGCATCAGAGCGACAATTTTTGAGATAGTTATTAAAACTGTTTAAAGGTTGTCAAACGTTGTTTCTCGTTGTATATCCTTTAATTCTAGAGCTAAATTGATAAATAACGTGTACGAATTTGTTTAACGCATTTGTTTTGGTTACTCGACGTCTCCGTTCTCGTGTAGCCTACATATTGCGTTTTTTTTTTAAATTTGCTTACCGGGCTAAAGGTTAGCATGTTTAAAATACGTAAGTCGTTTTGTTCATCAAATTTAAGTAGATAATTCATCAGTTGTTTGCATCAGAGCGATAATTTTTGAGATAGTTATTAAAACTGTTTAAAGGTTGTCAAACGTTGTTTCTCGTTGTATATCCTTTAATTCTAGAGTTAAATTGATAAATAACGTGTACGAATTTGTATAACGCATTTGTTTTGGTTACTCGACGTCTCCGTTCTCGTGTAGCCTACATATTGCGTTTTTTTTTAAATTTGCTTACCGGGCTAAAGGTTAGCATGTTTAAAATACGTAAGTCGTTTTGTTCATCATATTTAAGTAGATAACTCATCAGTTGTTTGCATCAGAGCGATAATTTTTGAGATAGTTATTAAAACTGTTTAAAGGTTGTCAAACGTTGTTTCTCGTTGTATATCCTTTAATTCTAGAGTTAAATTGATAAATAACGCGTACGAATTTGTTTAACGTATTTGTTTTGGTTACTCGACTTCTCCGTTCTCGTGTAGCCTACATATTGCGTTTTTTTTTTAATTTGCTTACCGGGCTAAAGGTTAGCATGTTTAAAATACGTAAGTCGTTTTGTTCATCAAATTTAAGTAGATAACTCATCAGTTGTTTGCATCAGAGCGATAATTTTTGAGATAGTTATTAAAACTGTTTAAAGGTTGTCAAACGTTGTTTCTCGTTGTATATCCTTTAATTCTAGAGTTAAATTGATAAATAACGTGTACGAATTTGTTTAACGCATTTGTTTTGGTTACTCGACGTCTCCGTTCTCGTGTAGCCTACATATTGCGTTTTTTTTTTTAATTTGCTTACCGGGCTAAAGGTTAGCATGCTTAAAATACGTAAGTCGTTTTGTTCATCAAATTTAAGTAGATAACTCATCAGTTGTTTGCATCAGAGCGATAATTTTTGAGATAGTTATTAAAACTGTTTAAAGGTTGTCAAACGTTGTTTCTCGTTGTATATCCTTTAATTCTAGAGTTAAATTGATAAATAACGTGTACGAATTTGTTTAACGCATTTGTTTTGGTTACTCGACGTCTCCGTTCTCGTGTAGCCTACATATTGCGTTTTTTTTTTAATTTGCTTACCGGGCTAAAGGTTAGCATGCTTAAAATACGTAAGTCGTTTTGTTCATCAAATTTAAGTAGATAACTCATCAGTTGTTTGCATCAGAGCGATAATTTTTGAGATAGTTATTAAAACTGTTTAAAGGTTGTCAAACGTTGTTTCTCGTTGTATATCCTTTAATTCTAGAGTTAAATTGATAAATAACGTGTACGAATTTGTTTAACGCATTTGTTTTGGTTACTCGACGTCTCCGTTCTCGTGTAGCCTACATATTGCGTTTTTTTTTAATTTGCTTACCGGGCTAAAGGTTAGCATGTTTAAAATACGTAAGTCGTTTTGTTCATCAAATTTAAGTAGATAACTCATCAGTTGTTTGCATCAGAGCGATAATTTTTGAGATAGTTATTAAAACGGTTTAAAGGTTGTCAAACGTTGTTTCTCGTTGTATATCCTTTAATTCTAGAGTTATATTGATAAATAACGTGTACGAATTTGTTTAACGCATTTGTTTTGGTTACTCGACGTCTCCGTTCTCGTGTAGCCTACATATTGCGTTTTTTTTTTAACTTGCTTACCGGGCTAAAGGTTAGCATGTTTAAAATACGTAAGTCGTTTTGTTCAACAAATTTAAGTAGATAACTCATCAGTTGTTTGCATCAGAGCGATAATTTTTGAGATAGTTATTAAAACTGTTTAAAGGTTGTCAAACGTTGTTTCTCGTTGTATATCCTTTAATTCTAGAGTTAAATTGATAAATAACGTGTACGAATTTGTTTAACGCATTTGTTTTGGTTACTCGACGTCTCCGTTCTCGTGTAGCCTACATATTGCGTTTTTTTTTTAATTTGCTTACCGGGCTAAAGGTTAGCATGTTTAAAATACGTAAGTCGTTTTGTTCATCAAATTTAAGTAGATAACTCATCAGTTGTTTGCATCAGAGCGATAATTTTTGAGATAGTTATTAAAACTGTTTAAAGGTTGTCAAACGTTGTTTCTCGTTGTATAGCCTTTAATTCTAGAGTTAAATTGATAAATAACGTGTACGAATTTGTTTAACGCATTTGTTTTGGTTACTCGACGTCTCCGTTCTCGTGTAGCCTACATATTGCGTTTTTTTTTTAATTTGCTTACCGGGCTAAAGGTTAGCATGTTTAAAATACGTAAGTCGTTTTGTTCAACAAATTTAAGTAGATAACTCATCAGTTGTTTGCATCAGAGCGATAATTTTTGAGATAGTTATTAAAACTGTTTAAAGGTTGTCAAACGTTGTTTCTCGTTGTATATCCTTTAATTCTAGAGTTAAATTGACAAATAACATGTACCAATTTGTTTAACGCATTTGTTTTGGTTACTCGACGTCTCCGTTCTCGTGTAGCCTACATATTGCGTTTTTTTTAATTTGCTTACCGGGCTAAAGGTTAGCATGTTTAAAATACGTAAGTCGTTTTGTTCATCAAATTTAAGTAGATAACTCATCAGTTGTTTGCATCAGAGCGATAATTTTTGAGATAGTTATTAAAACTGTTTAAAGGTTGTCAAACGTTGTTTCTCGTTGTATATCCTTTAATTCTAGAGTTAAATTGATAAATAACGTGTACGAATTTGTTTAACGCATTTGTTTTGGTTACTCGACGTCTCCGTTCTCGTGTAGCCTACATATTGCGTTTTTTTTTAATTTGCTTACCGGGCTAAAGGTTAGCATGTTTAAAATACGTAAGTCGTTTTGTTCAACAAATTTAAGTAGATAACTCATCAGTTGTTTGCATCAGAGCGATAATTTTTGAGATAGTTAATAAAACTGTTTAAAGGTTGTCAAACGTTGTTTCTCGTTGTATATCCTTTAATTCTAGAGTTAAATTGATAAATAACGTGTACGAATTTGTTTAACGCATTTGTTTTGGTTACTCGACGTCTCCGTTCTCGTGTAGCCTACATATTGCGTTTTTTTTAAATTTGCTTACCGGGCTAAAGGTTAGCATGTTTAAAATACGTAAGTCGTTTTGTTCAACAAATTTAAGTAGATAACTCATCAGTTGTTTGCATCAGAGCGACAATTTTTGAGATAGTTATTAAAACTGTTTAAAGGTTGTCAAACGTTGTTTCTCGTTGTATATCCTTTAATTCTAGAGTTAAATTGATAAATAACGTGTACGAATTTGTTTAACGCATTTGTTTTGGTTACTCGAGGTCTCTGTTCTCGTGTAGCCTACATATTGCGTTTTTTTTTTAATTTGCTTACCGGGCTAAAGGTTAGCATGTTTAAAATACGTAAGTCGTTTTGTTCATCATATTTAAGTAGATAACTCATCAGTTGTTTGCATCAGAGCGATAATTTTTGAGATAGTTATTAAAACTGTTTAAAAGTTGTCAAACGTTGTTTCTCGTTGTAAAAACCCATAATTCTAGAGTTAAATTGATAAATAACGTGTACGAATTTGTTTAACGCATTTGTTTTGGTTACTCGACGTCTCCGTTCTCGTGTAGCCTACATATTGCGTTTTTTTTTTAATTTGCTTACCGGGCTAAAAGTTAGCATGTTTAAAATACGTAAGTCGTTTTGTTCATCATATTTAAGTAGATAACTCATCAGTTGTTTGCATCAGAGCGACAATTTTTGAGATAGTTATTAAAACGGTTTAAAGGTTGTCAAACGTTGTTTCTCGTTGTATATCCTTTAATTCTAGAGTTATATTGATAAATAACGTGTACGAATTTGTTTAACGCATTTGTTTTGGTTACTCGACGTCTCCGTTCTCGTGTAGCCTACATATTGCGTTTTTTTTTTAATTTGCTTACCGGGCTAAAGGTTAGCATGTTTAGAATACGTAAGTCGTTTTGTTCAACAAATTTAAGTAGATAACTCATCAGTTGTTTGCATCAGAGCGATAATTTTTGAGATAGTTATTAAAACTGTTTAAAGGTTGTCAAACGTTGTTTCTCGTTGTATATCCTTTAATTCTAGAGTTAAATTGATAAATAACGTGTACGAATTTGTTTAACGCATTTGTTTTGGTTACTCGACGTCTCCGTTCTCGTGTAGCCTACATATTGCGTTTTTTTTTTAATTTGCTTACCGGGCTAAAGGTTAGCATGTTTAAAATACGTAAGTCGTTTTGTTCATCAAATTTAAGTAGATAACTCATCAGTTGTTTGCATCAGAGCGCTAATTTTTGAGATAGTTATTAAAACTGTTTAAAGGTTGTCAAACGTTGTTTCTCGTTGTATATCCTTTAATTCTAGAGTTAAATTGATAAATAACGTGTACGAATTTGTTTAACGCATTTGTTTTGGTTACTCGACGTCTCCGTTCTCGTGTAGCCTACATATTGCGTTTTTTTTAATTTGCTTACCGGGCTAAAGGTTAGCATGTTTAAAATACGTAAGTCGTTTTGTTCATCATATTTAAGTAGATAACTCATCAGTTGTTTGCATCAGAGCGACAATTTTTGAGATAGTTATTAAAACGGTTTAAAGGTTGTCAAACGTTGTTTCTCGTTGTATATCCTTTAATTCTAGAGTTATATTGATAAATAACGTGTACGAATTTGTTTAACGCATTTGTTTTGGTTACTCGAGGTCTCCGTTCTCGTGTAGCCTACATATTGCGTTTTTTTTTTAATTTGCTTACCGGGCTAAAGGTTAGCATGTTTAAAATACGTAAGTCGTTTTGTTCATCATATTTAAGTAGATAACTCATCAGTTGTTTGCATCAGAGCGATAATTTTTGAGATAGTTATTAAAACTGTTTAAAGGTTGTCAAACGTTGTTTCTCGTTGTAAAAACCCATAATTCTAGAGTTAAATTGATAAATAACGTGTACGAATTTGTTTAACGCATTTGTTTTGGTTACTCGACGTCTCCGTTCTCGTGTAGCCTACATATTGCGTTTTTTTTTTAATTTGCTTACCGGGCTAAAGGTTAGCATGTTTAAAATACGTAAGTCGTTTTGTTCATCATATTTAAGTAGATAACTCATCAGTTGTTTGCATCAGAGCGACAATTTTTGAGATAGTTATTAAAACGGTTTAAAGGTTGTCAAACGTTGTTTCTCGTTGTATATCCTTTAATTCTAGAGTTATATTGATAAATAACGTGTACGAATTTGTTTAACGCATTTGTTTTGGTTACTCGACGTCTCCGTTCTCGTGTAGCCTACATATTGCGTTTTTTTTTTTAATTTGCTTACCGGGCTAAAGGTTAGCATGTTTAAAATACGTAAGTCGTTTTGTTCAATAAATTTAAGTAGATAACTCATCAGTTATTTGCATCAGAGCGATATTTTTGAGATAGTTATTAAAACTGTTTAAAGGTTGTCAAACGTTGTTTCTCGTTGTATATCCTTTAATTCTAGAGTTAAATTGATAAATAACGTGTACGAATTTGTTTAACGCATTTGTTTTGGTTACTCGACGTCTCCGTTCTCGTGTAGCCTACATATTGCGTTTTTTTTTTAATTTGCTTACCGGGCTAAAGGTTAGCATGTTTAAAATACGTAAGTCGTTTTGTTCAACAAATTTAAGTAGATAACTCATCAGTTGTTTGCATCAGAGCGATAATTTTTGAGATAGTTATTAAAACTGTTTAAAGGTTGTCAAACGTTGTTTCTCGTTGTATATCCTTTAATTCTAGAGTTAAATTGATATATAACGTGTACGAATTTGTTTAACGCATTTGTTTTGGTTACTCGACGTCTCCGTTCTCGTGTAGCCTACATATTGCGTTTTTTTTTTTAATTTGCTTACCGGGCTAAAGGTTAGCATGTTTAAAATACGTAAGTCGTTTTGTTCATCAAATTTAAGTAGATAACTCATCAGTTGTTTGCATCAGAGCGATAATTTTTGAGATAGTTATTAAAACTGTTTAAAGGTTGTCAAACGTTGTTTCTCGTTGTATATCCTTTAATTCTAGAGTTAAATTGATAAATAACGTGTACGAATTTGTTTAACGCATTTGTTTTGGTTACTCGACGTCTCCGTTCTCGTGTAGCCTACATATTGCGTTTTTTTTTTAATTTGCTTACCGGGCTAAAGGTTAGCATGTTTAAAATACGTAAGTCGTTTTGTTCAACAAATTTAAGTAGATAACTCATCAGTTGTTTGCATCAGAGCGATAATTTTTGAGATAGTTATTAAAACTGTTTAAAGGTTGTCAAACGTTGTTTCTCGTTGTATATCCTTTAATTCTAGAGTTAAATTGACAAATAACATGTACCAATTTGTTTAACGCATTTGTTTTGGTTACTCGACGTCTCCGTTCTCGTGTAGCCTACATATTGCGTTTTTTTTAATTTGCTTACCGGGCTAAAGGTTAGCATGTTTAAAATACGTAAGTCGTTTTGTTCATCAAATTTAAGTAGATAACTCATCAGTTGTTTGCATCAGAGCGATAATTTTTGAGATAGTTATTAAAACTGTTTAAAGGTTGTCAAACGTTGTTTCTCGTTGTATATCCTTTAATTCTAGAGTTAAATTGATAAATAACGTGTACGAATTTGTTTAACGCATTTGTTTTGGTTACTCGACGTCTCCGTTCTCGTGTAGCCTACATATTGCGTTTTTTTTAAATTTGCTTACCAGGCTAAAGGTTAGCATGTTTAAAATACGTAAGTCGTTTTGTTCAACAAATTTAAGTAGATAACTCATCAGTTGTTTGCATCAGAGCGATAATTTTTGAGATAGTTAATAAAACTGTTTAAAGGTTGTCAAACGTTGTTTCTCGTTGTATATCCTTTAATTCTAGAGTTAAATTGATAAATAACGTGTACGAATTTGTTTAACGCATTTGTTTTGGTTACTCGACGTCTCCGTTCTCGTGTAGCCTACATATTGCGTTTTTTTTTTAAATTTGCTTACCGGGCTAAAGGTTAGCATGTTTAAAATACGTAAGTCGTTTTGTTCAACAAATTTAAGTAGATAACTCATCAGTTGTTTGCATCAGAGCGACAATTTTTGAGATAGTTATTAAAACTGTTTAAAGGTTGTCAAACGTTGTTTCTCGTTGTATATCCTTTAATTTTAGAGTTAAATTGATAAATAACGTGTACGAATATGTTTAACGCATTTGTTTTGGTTACTCGAGGTCTCCGTTCTCGTGTAGCCTACATATTGCGTTTTTTTTTTAATTTGCTTACCGGGCTAAAGGTTAGCATGTTTAAAATACGTAAGTCGTTTTGTTCATCATATTTAAGTAGATAACTCATCAGTTGTTTGCATCAGAGCGATAATTTTTGAGATAGTTATTAAAACTGTTTAAAGGTTGTCAAACGTTGTTTCTCGTTGTAAAAACCCATAATTCTAGAGTTAAATTGATAAATAACGTGTACGAATTTGTTTAACGCATTTGTTTTGGTTACTCGACGTCTCCGTTCTCGTGTAGCCTACATATTGCGTTTTTTTTTAATTTGCTTACCGGGCTAAAGGTTAGCATGTTTAAAATACGTAAGTCGTTTTGTTCATCATATTTAAGTAGATAACTCATCAGTTGTTTGCATCAGAGCGACAATTTTTGAGATAGTTATTAAAACGGTTTAAAGGTTGTCAAACGTTGTTTCTCGTTGTATATCCTTTAATTCTAGAGTTATATTGATAAATAACGTGTACGAATTTGTTTAACGCATTTGTTTTGGTTACTCGACGTCTCCGTTCTCGTGTAGCCTACATATTGCGTTTTTTTTTTAATTTGCTTACCGGGCTAAAGGTTAGCATGTTTAAAATACGTAAGTCGTTTTGTTCAACAAATTTAAGTAGATAACTCATCAGTTGTTTGCATCAGAGCGATAATTTTTGAGATAGTTATTAAAACTGTTTAAAGGTTGTCAAACGTTGTTTCTCGTTGTATATCCTTTAATTCTAGAGTTAAATTGATAAATAACGTGTACGAATTTGTTTAACGCATTTGTTTTGGTTACTCGACGTCTCCGTTCTCGTGTAGCCTACATATTGCGTTTTTTTTTTAATTTGCTTACCGGGCTAAAGGTTAGCATGTTTAAAATACGTAAGTCGTTTTGTTCATCAAATTTAAGTAGATAACTCATCAGTTGTTTGCATCAGAGCGATAATTTTTGAGATAGTTATTAAAACTGTTTAAAGGTTGTCAAACGTTGTTTCTCGTTGTATATCCTTTAATTCTAGAGTTAAATTGATAAATAACGTGTACGAATTTGTTTAACGCATTTGTTTTGGTTACTCGACGTCTCCGTTCTCGTGTAGCCTACATATTGCGTTTTTTTTTTAATTTGCTTACCGGGCTAAAGGTTAGCATGTTTAAAATACGTAAGTCGTTTTGTTCAACAAATTTAAGTAGATAACTCATCAGTTGTTTGCATCAGAGCGATAATTTTTGAGATAGTTATTAAAACTGTTTAAAGGTTGTCAAACGTTGTTTCTCGTTGTATATCCTTTAATTCTAGAGTTAAATTGACAAATAACATGTACGAATTTGTTTAACGCATTTGTTTTGGTTACTCGACGTCTCCGTTCTCGTGTAGCCTACATATTGCGTTTTTTTTAATTTGCTTACCGGGCTAAAGGTTAGCATGTTTAAAATACGTAAGTCGTTTTGTTCATCAAATTTAAGTAGATAACTCATCAGTTGTTTGCATCAGAGCGATAATTTTTGAGATAGTTATTAAAACTGTTTAAAGGTTGTCAAACGTTGTTTCTCGTTGTATATCCTTTAATTCTAGAGTTAAATTGATAAATAACGTGTACGAATTTGTTTAACGCATTTGTTTTGGTTACTCGACGTCTCCGTTCTCGTGTAGCCTACATATTGCGTTTTTTTTTTTGCATCAGAGCGATAATTTTTGAGATAGTTAATAAAACTGTTTAAAGGTTGTCAAACGTTGTTTCTCGTTGTATATCCTTTAATTCTAGAGTTAAATTGATAAATAACGTGTACGAATTTGTTTAACGCATTTGTTTTGGTTACTCGACGTCTCCGTTCTCGTGTAGCCTACATATTGCGTTTTTTTTTTAAATTTGCTTACCGGGCTAAAGGTTAGCATGTTTAAAATACGTAAGTCGTTTTGTTCAACAAATTTAAGTAGATAACTCATCAGTTGTTTGCATCAGAGCGACAATTTTTGAGATTGTTATTAAAACTGTTTAAAGGTTGTCAAACGTTGTTTCTCGTTGTATATCCTTTAATTCTAGAGTTAAATTGATAAATAACGTGTACGAATTTGTTTAACGCATTTGTTTTGGTTACTCGAGGTCTCCGTTCTCGTGTAGCCTACATATTGCGTTTTTTTTTTAATTTGCTTACCGGGCTAAAGGTTAGCATGTTTAAAATACGTAAGTCGTTTTGTTCATCATATTTAAGTAGATAACTCATCAGTTGTTTGCATCAGAGCGATAATTTTTGAGATAGTTATTAAAACTGTTTAAAGGTTGTCAAACGTTGTTTCTCGTTGTAAAAACCCATAATTCTAGAGTTAAATTGATAAATAACGTGTACGAATTTGTTTAACGCATTTGTTTTGGTTACTCGACGTCTCCGCTCTCGTGTAGCCTACATATTGCGTTTTTTTTTTAATTTGCTTACCGGGCTAAAGGTTAGCATGTTTAAAATACGTAAGTCGCTTTGTTCATCATATTTAAGTAGATAACTCATCAGTTGTTTGCATCAGAGCGACAATTTTTGAGATAGTTATTAAAACGGTTTAAAGGTTGTCAAACGTTGTTTCTCGTTGTATATCCTTTAATTCTAGAGTTATATTGATAAATAACGTGTACGAATTTGTTTAACGCATTTGTTTTGGTTACTCGACGTCTCCGTTCTCGTGTATCCTACATATTGCGTTTTTTTTTTAATTTGCTTACCGGGCTAAAGGTTAGCATGTTTAAAATACGTAAGTCGTTTTGTTCAACAAATTTAAGTAGTTAACTCATCAGTTGTTTGCATCAGAGCGATAATTTTTGAGATAGTTATTAAAACTGTTTAAAGGTTGTCAAACGTTGTTTCTCGTTGTATATCCTTTAATTCTAGAGTTAAATTGATAAATAACGTGTACGAATTTGTTTAACGCATTTGTTTTGGTTACTCGACGTCTCCGTTCTCGTGTAGCCTACATATTGCGTTTTTTTTTTAATTTGCTTACCGGGCTAAAGGTTAGCATGTTTAAAATACGTAAGTCGTTTTGTTCAACAAATTTAAGTAGATAACTCATCAGTTGTTTGCATCAGAGCGATAATTTTTGAGATAGTTATTAAAACTGTTTAAAGGTTGTCAAACGTTGTTTCTCGTTGTATATCCTTTAATTCTAGAGTTAAATTGATAAATAACGTGTACGAATTTGTTTAACGCATTTGTTTTGGTTACTCGACGTCTCCGTTCTCGTGTAGCCTACATATTGCGTTTTTTTTTTTAATTTGCTTACCGGGCTAAAGGTTAGCATGTTTAAAATACGTAAGTCGTTTTGTTCATCAAATTTAAGTAGATAACTCATCAGTTGTTTGCATCAGAGCGATAATTTTTGAGATAGTTATTAAAACTGTTTAAAGGTTGTCAAACGTTGTTTCTCGTTGTATATCCTTTAATTTTAGAGTTAAATTGATAAATAACGTGTACGAATTTGTTTAACGCATTTGTTTTGGTTACTCGACGTCTCCGTTCTCGTGTAGCCTACATATTGCGTTTTTTTTTTAATTTGCTTACCGGGCTAAAGGTTAGCATGTTTAAAATACGTAAGTCGTTTTGTTCAACAAATTTAAGTAGATAACTCATCAGTTGTTTGCATCAGAGCGATAATTTTTGAGATAGTTATTAAAACTGTTTAAAGGTTGTCAAACGTTGTTTCTCGTTGTATATCCTTTAATTCTAGAGTTAAATTGACAAATAACATGTACCAATTTGTTTAACGCATTTGTTTTGTTACTCGACGTCTCCGTTCTCGTGTAGCCTACATATTGCGTTTTTTTTAATTTGCTTACCGGGCTAAAGGTTAGCATGTTTAAAATACGTAAGTCGTTTTGTTCATCAAATTTAAGTAGATAACTCATCAGTTGTTTGCATCAGAGCGATAATTTTTGAGATAGTTATTAAAACTGTTTAAAGGTTGTCAAACGTTGTTTCTCGTTGTATATCCTTTAATTCTAGAGTTAAATTGATAAATAACGTGTACGAATTTGTTTAACGCATTTGTTTTGGTTACTCGACGTCTCCGTTCTCGTGTAGCCTACATATTGCGTTTTTTTTTAATTTGCTTACCGGGCTAAAGGTTAGCATGTTTAAAATACGTAAGTCGTTTTGTTCAACAAATTTAAGTAGATAACTCATCAGTTGTTTGCATCAGAGCGATAATTTTTGAGATAGTTAATAAAACTGTTTAAAGGTTGTCAAACGTTGTTTCTCGTTGTATATCCTTTAATTCTAGAGTTAAATTGATAAATAACGTGTACGAATTTGTTTAACGCATTTGTTTTGGTTACTCGACGTCTCCGTTCTCGTGTAGCCTACATATTGCGTTTTTTTTTAAATTTGCTTACCGGGCTAAAGGTTAGCATGTTTAAAATACGTAAGTCGTTTTGTTCAACAAATTTAAATAGATAACTCATCAGTTGTTTGCATCAGAGCGACAATTTTTGAGATAGTTATTAAAACTGTTTAAAGGTTGTCAAACGTTGTTTCTCGTTGTATATCCTTTAATTCTAGAGTTAAATTGATAAATAACGTGTACGAATTTGTTTAACGCATTTGTTTTGGTTACTCGAGGTCTCCGTTATCGTGTAGCCTACATATTGCGTTTTTTTTTTAATTTGCTTACCGGGCTAAAGGTTAGCATGTTTAAAATACGTAAGTCGTTTTGTTCATCATATTTAAGTAGATAACTCATCAGTTGTTTGCATCAGAGCGATAATTTTTGAGATAGTTATTAAAACTGTTTAAAGGTTGTCAAACGTTGTTTCTCGTTGTAAAAACCCATAATTCTAGAGTTAAATTGATAAATAACGTGTACGAATTTGTTTAACGCATTTGTTTTGGTTACTCGACGTCTCCGTTCTCGTGTAGCCTACATATTGCGTTTTTTTTTTAATTTGCTTACCGGGCTAAAGGTTAGCATGTTTAAAATACGTAAGTCGTTTTGTTCATCATATTTAAGTAGATAACTCATCAGTTGTTTGCATCAGAGCGACAATTTTTGAGATAGTTATTAAAACGGTTTAAAGGTTGTCAAACGTTGTTTCTCGTTGTATATCCTTTAATTCTAGAGTTATATTGATAAATAACGTGTACGAATTTGTTTAACGCATTTGTTTTGGTTACTCGACGTCTCCGTTCTCGTGTAGCCTACATATTGCGTTTTTTTTTTTAATTTGCTTACCGGGCTAAAGGTTAGCATGTTTAAAATACGCAAGTCGTTTTGTTCAACAAATTTAAGTAGATAACTCATCAGTTGTTTGCATCAGAGCGATAATTTTTGAGATAGTTATTAAAACTGTTTAAAGGTTGTCAAACGTTGTTTCTCGTTGTATATCCTTTAATTCTAGAGTTAAATTGATAAATAACGTGTACGAATTTGTTTAACGCATTTGTTTTGGTTACTCGACGTCTCCGTTCTCGTGTAGCCTACATATTGCGTTTTTTTTTTAATTTGCTTACCGGGCTAAAGGTTAGCATGTTTAAAATACGTAAGTCGTTTTGTTCATCAAATTTAAGTAGATAACTCATCAGTTGTTTGCATCAGAGTGATAATTTTTGAGATAGTTATTAAAACTGTTTTAAGGTTGTCAAACGTTGTTTCTCGTTGTATATCCTTTAATTCTAGAGTTAAATTGATAAATAACGTGTACGAATTTGTTTAACGCATTTGTTTTGGTTACTCGACGTCTCCGTTCTCGTGTAGCCTACATATTGCGTTTTTTTTTTAATTTGCTTACCGGGCTAAAGGTTAGCATGTTTAAAATACGTAAGTCGTTTTGTTCAACAAATTTAAGTAGATAACTCATCAGTTGTTTGCATCAGAGCGATAATTTTTGAGATAGTTATTAAAACTGTTTAAAGGTTGTCAAACGTTGTTTCTCGTTGTATATCCTTTAATTCTAGAGTTAAATTGACAAATAACATGTACGAATTTGTTTAACGCATTTGTTTTGGTTACTCGACGTCTCCGTTCTCGTGTAGCCTACATATTGCGTTTTTTTTAATTTGCTTACCGGGCTAAAGGTTAGCATGTTTAAAATACGTAAGTCGTTTTGTTCATCAAATTTAAGTAGATAACTCATCAGTTGTTTGCATCAGAGCGATAATTTTTGAGATAGTTATTAAAACTGTTTAAAGGTTGTCAAACGTTGTTTCTCGTTGTATATCCTTTAATTCTAGAGTTAAATTGATAAATAACGTGTACGAATTTGTTTAACGCATTTGTTTTGGTTACTCGACGTCTCCGTTCTCGTGTAGCCTACATATTGCGTTTTTTTTTTAATTTGCTTACCGGGCTAAAGGTTAGCATGTTTAAAATACGTAAGTCGTTTTGTTCAACAAATTTAAGTAGATAACTCATCAGTTGTTTGCATCAGAGCGATAATTTTTGAGATAGTTAATAAAACTGTTTAAAGGTTGTCAAACGTTGTTTCTCGTTGTATATCCTTTAATTCTAGAGTTAAATTGATAAATAACGTGTACGAATTTGTTTAAACGCATTTGTTTTGGTTACTCGACGTCTCCGTTCTCGTGTAGCCTACATATTCCGTTTTTTTTTAAATTTGCTTACCGGGCTAAAGGTTAGCATGTTTAAAATACGTAAGTCGTTTTGTTCAACAAATTTAAGTAGATAACTCATCAGTTGTTTGCATCAGAGCGACAATTTTTGAGATAGTTATTAAAACGGTTTAAAGGTTGTCAAACGTTGTTTCTCGTTGTATATCCTTTAATTCTAGAGTTATATTGATAAATAACGTGTACGAATTTGTTTAACGCATTTGTTTTGGTTACTCGACGTCTCCGTTCTCGTGTAGCCTACATATTGCGTTTTTTTTTTAATTTGCTTACCGGGCTAAAGGTTAGCATGTTTAAAATACGTAAGTCGTTTTGTTCAACAAATTTAAGTAGATAACTCATCAGTTGTTTGCATCAGAGCGATAATTTTTGAGATAGTTATTAAAACTGTTTAAAGGTTGTCAAACGTTGTTTCTCGTTGTATATCCTTTAATTCTAGAGTTAAATTGATAAATAACGTGTACGAATTTGTTTAACGCATTTGTTTTGGTTACTCGACGTCTCCGTTCTCGTGTAGCCTACATATTGCGTTTTTTTTTTTAATTTGCTTACCGGGCTAAAGGTTAGCATGTTTAAAATACGTAAGTCGTTTTGTTCATCAAATTTAAGTAGATAACTCATCAGTTGTTTGCATCAGAGTGATAATTTTTGAGATAGTTATTAAAACTGTTTTAAGGTTGTCAAACGTTGTTTCTCGTTGTATATCCTTTAATTCTAGAGTTAAATTGATAAATAACGTGTACGAATTTGTTTAACGCATTTGTTTTGGTTACTCGACGTCTCCGTTCTCGTGTAGCCTACATATTGCGTTTTTTTTTTAATTTGCTTACCGGGCTAAAGGTTAGCATGTTTAAAATACGTAAGTCGTTTTGTTCAACAAATTTAAGTAGATAGATAACTCATCAGTTGTTTGCATCAGAGCGATAATTTTTGAGATAGTTATTAAAACTGTTTAAAGGTTGTCAAACGTTGTTTCTCGTTGTATATCCTTTAATTCTAGAGTTAAATTGACAAATAACATGTACGAATTTGTTTAACGCATTTGTTTTGGTTACTCGACGTCTCCGTTTCTTCGTGTAGCCTACATATTGCGTTTTTTTAATTTGCTTACCGGGCTAAAGGTTAGCATGTTTAAAATACGTAAGTCGTTTTTGTTCATCAAATTTAAGTAGATAACTCATCAGTTGTTTGCATCAGAGCGATAATTTTTGAGATAGTTATTAAAACTGTTTAAAGGTTGTCAAACGTTGTTTCTCGTTGTATATCCTTTAATTCTAGAGTTAAAATTGATAAATAACGTGTACGAATTTGTTTAACGCATTTGTTTTGGTTACTCGACGTCTCCGTTCTCGTGTAGCCTACATATTGCCGTTTTTTTTTTTAATTTGCTTACCGGGCTAAAGGTTAGCATGTTTAAAATACGTAAGTCGTTTTGTTCAACAAATTTAAGTAGATAACTCATCAGTTGTTTGCATCAGAGCGATAATTTTTTGAGATAGTTAATAAAACTGTTTAAAGGTTGTCAAACGTTGTTTCTCGTTGTATATCCTTTAATTCTAGAGTTAAATTGATAAATAACGTGTACGAATTTGTTTAACGCATTTGTTTTGGTTACTCGACGTCTCCGTTCTCGTGTAGCCTACATATTCCGTTTTTTTTTTTAAATTTGCTTACCGGGCTAAAGGTTAGCATGTTTAAAATACGTAAGTCGTTTTGTTCAACAAATTTAAGTAGATAACTCATCAGTTGTTTGCATCAGAGCGACAATTTTTGAGATAGTTATTAAAACTGTTTAAAGGTTGTCAAACGTTGTTTCTCGTTGTAATATCCTTTAATTCTAGAGTTAAATTGATAAATAACGTGTACGAATTTGTTTAACGCATTTTGTTTTGGTTACTCGAGGTCTCCGTTCTCGTGTAGCCTACATATTGCGTTTTTTTTTTTAATTGCTTACCGGGCTAAAGGTTATTATATTTAAAATACGTAAGTCGTTTTGTTCATCATATTTAAGTAGATAAACTCATCAGTTGTTTGCATCAGAGCGATAATTTTTGAGATAGTTATTAAAACTGTTTAAAGGTTGTCTAAACGTTGTTTCTCGTTGTAAAAACCCATAATTCTAGAGTTAAATTGATAAATAACGTGTACGAATTTGTTTAACGCATTTGTTTTGGTTACTCGACGTCTCCGTTCTCGTGTAGCCTACATATTGCGTTTTTTTTTTAATTTGCTTACCGGGCTAAAGGTTAGCATGTTTAAAATACGTAAGTCGTTTTGTTCATCATATTTAAGTAGATAACTCATCAGTTGTTTTGCATCAGAGCGACAATTTTTGAGATAGTTATTAAAACGGTTTAAAGGTTGTCAAACGTTGTTTTCTCGTTGTATATCCTTTAATTCTAGAGTTATATTGATAAATAACGTGTACGAATTTGTTTAACGCATTTGTTTTGGTTACTCGACGTCTCCGTTCTCGTGTAGCCTACATATTGCGTTTTTTTTTAATTTGCTTACCGGGCTAAAGGTTAGCATGTTTAAAATACGTAAGTCGTTTTGTTCAACAAATTTAAGTAGATAACTCATCAGTTGTTTGCATCAGAGCGATAATTTTTGAGATAGTTATTAAAACTGTTTAAAGGTTGTCAAACGTTGTTTCTCGTTGTATATCCTTTAATTCTAGAGTTAAATTGATAAATAACGTGTACGAATTTGTTTAACGCATTTGTTTTGGTTACTCGACGTCTCCGTTCTCGTGTAGCCTACATATTGCGTTTTTTTTTTAATTTGCTTACCGGGCTAAAGGTTAGCATGTTTAAAATACGTAAGTCGTTTTGTTCAACAAATTTAAGTAGATAACTCATCAGTTGTTTTCATCAGAGCGATAATTTTTGAGATAGTTATTAAAACTGTTTAAAGGTTGTCAAACGTTGTTTCTCGTTGTATATCCTTTAATTCTAGAGTTAAATTGATAAATAACGTGTACGAATTTGTTTAACGCATTTGTTTTGGTTACTCGACGTCTCCGTTCTCGTGTAGCCTACATATTGCGTTTTTTTTTTTAATTTGCTTACCGGGCTAAAGGTTAGCATGTTTAAAATACGTAAGTCGTTTTGTTCATCAAATTTAAGTAGATAACTCATCAGTTGTTTGCATCAGAGCGATAATTTTTGAGATAGTTATTAAAACTGTTTAAAGGTTGTCAAACGTTGTTTCTCGTTGTATATCCTTTAATTCTAGAGTTAAATTGATAAATAACGTGTACGAATTTGTTAAACGCATTTGTTTTGGTTACTCGACGTCTCCGTTCTCGTGTAGCCTACATATTGCGTTTTTTTTTTAATTTGCTTACCGGGCTAAAGGTTAGCATGTTTAAAATACGTAAGTCGTTTTGTTCAACAAATTTAAGTAGATAACTCATCAGTTGTTTGCATCAGAGCGATAATTTTTGAGATAGTTATTAAAACTGTTTAAAGGTTGTCAAACGTTGTTTCTCGTTGTATATCCTTTAATTCTAGAGTTAAATTGACAAATAACATGTACCAATTTGTTTAACGCATTTGTTTTGGTTACTCGACGTCTCCGTTCTCGTGTAGCCTACATATTGCGTTTTTTTTTAATTTGCTTACCGGGCTAAAGGTTAGCATGTTTAAAATACGTAAGTCGTTTTGTTCATCAAATTTAAGTAGATAACTCATCAGTTGTTTGCATCAGAGCGATAATTTTTGAGATAGTTATTAAAACTGTTTAAAGGTTGTCAAACGTTGTTTCTCGTTGTATATCCTTTAATTCTAGAGTTAAATTGATAAATAACGTGTACGAATTTGTTTAACGCATTTGTTTTGGTTACTCGACGTCTCCGTTCTCGTGTAGCCTACATATTGCGTTTTTTTATAATTTGCTTACCGGGCTAAAGGTTAGCATGTTTAAAATACGTAAGTCGTTTTGTTCAACAAATTTAAGTAGATAACTCATCAGTTGTTTGCATCAGAGCGATAATTTTTGAGATAGTTAATAAAACTGTTTAAAGGTTGTCAAACGTTGTTTCTCGTTGTATATCCTTTAATTCTAGAGTTAAATTGATAAATAACGTGTACGAATTTGTTTAACGCATTTGTTTTGGTTACTCGACGTCTCCGTTCTCGTGTAGCCTACATATTGCGTTTTTTTTTTAAATTTGCTTACCGGGCTAAAGGTTAGCATGTTTAAAATACGTAAGTCGTTTTGTTCAACAAATTTAAGTAGATAACTCATCAGTTGTTTGCATCAGAGCGACAATTTTTGAGATAGTTATTAAAACTGTTTAAAGGTTGTCAAACGTTGTTTCTCGTTGTATATCCTTTAATTCTAGAGTTAAATTGATAAATAACGTGTACGAATTTGTTTAACGCATTTGTTTTGGTTACTCGAGGTCTCCGTTCTCGTGTAGCCTACATATTGCGTTTTTTTTTTTAATTTGCTTACCGGGCTAAAGGTTAGCATGTTTAAAATACGTAAGCCGTTTTGTTCATCATATTTAAGTAGATAACTCATCAGTTGTTTGCATCAGAGCGATAATTTTTGAGATAGTTATTAAAACTGTTTAAAGGTTGTCAAACGTTGTTTCTCGTTGTAAAAACCCATAATTCTAGAGTTAAATTGATAAATAACGTGTACGAATTTGTTTAACGCATTTGTTTTGGTTACTCGACGTCTCCGTTCTCGTGTAGCCTACATATTGCGTTTTTTTTTAATTTGCTTACCGGGCTAAAGGTTAGCATGTTTAAAATACGTAAGTCGTTTTGTTCATCATATTTAAGTAGATAACTCATCAGTTGTTTGCATCAGAGCGACAATTTTTGAGATAGTTATTAAAACGGTTTAAAGGTTGTCAAACGTTGTTTCTCGTTGTATATCCTTTAATTCTAGAGTTATATTGATAAATAACGTGTACGAATTTGTTTAACGCATTTGTTTTGGTTACTCGACGTCTCCGTTCTCGTGTAGCCTACATATTGCGTTTTTTTTTTAATTTGCTTACCGGGCTAAAGGTTAGCATGTTTAAAATACGTAAGTCGTTTTGTTCAACAAATTTAAGTAGATAACTCATCAGTTGTTTGCATCAGAGCGATAATTTTTGAGATAGTTATTAAAACTGTTTAAAGGTTGTCAAACGTTGTTTCTCGTTGTATATCCTTTAATTCTAGAGTTAAATTGATAAATAACGTGTACGAATTTGTTTAACGCATTTGTTTTGGTTACTCGACGTCTCCGTTCTCGTGTAGCCTACATATTGCGTTTTTTTTTTAATTTGCTTACCGGGCTAAAGGTTAGCATGTTTAAAATACGTAAGTCGTTTTGTTCATCAAATTTAAGTAGATAACTCATCAGTTGTTTGCATCAGAGCGACAATTTTTGAGATAGTTATTAAAACTGTTTAAAGGTTGTCAAACGTTGTTTCTCGTTGTATATCCTTTAATTCTAGAGTTAAATTGATAAATAACGTGTACGAATTTGTTTAACGCATTTGTTTTGGTTACTCGAGGTCTCCGTTCTCGTGTAGCCTACATATTGCGTTTTTTTTTTAATTTGCTTACCGGGCTAAAGGTTAGCATGTTTAAAATACGTAAGTCGTTTTGTTCATCATATTTAAGTAGATAACTCATCAGTTGTTTGCATCAGAGCGATAATTTTTGAGATAGTTATTAAAACTGTTTAAAGGTTGTCAAACGTTGTTTCTCGTTGTAAAAACCCATAATTCTAGAGTTAAATTGATAAATAACGTGTACGAATTTGTTTAACGCATTTGTTTTGGTTACTCGACGTCTCCGTTCTCGTGTAGCCTACATATTGCGTTTTTTTTTTAATTTGCTTACCGGGCTAAAGGTTAGCATGTTTAAAATACGTAAGTCGTTTTGTTCATCATATTTAAGTAGATAACTCATCAGTTGTTTGCATCAGAGCGACAATTTTTGAGATAGTTATTAAAACGGTTTAAAGGTTGTCAAACGTTGTTTCTCGTTGTATATCCTTTAATTCTAGAGTTATATTGATAAATAACGTGTACGAATTTGTTTAACGCATTTGTTTTGGTTACTCGACGTCTCCGTTCTCGTGTAGCCTACATATTGCGTTTTTTTTTTTAATTTGCTTACCGGGCTAAAGGTTAGCATGTTTAAAATACGTAAGTCGTTTTGTTCAACAAATTTAAGTAGATAACTCATCAGTTGTTTGCATCAGAGCGGTAATTTTTGAGATAGTTATTAAAACTGTTTAAAGGTTGTCAAACGTTGTTTCTCGTTGTATATCCTTTAATTCTAGAGTTAAATTGATAAATAACGTGTACGAATTTGTTTAACGCATTTGTTTTGGTTACTCGACGTCTCCGTTCTCGTGTAGCCTACATATTGCGTTTTTTTTTTAATTTGCTTACCGGGCTAAAGGTTAGCATGTTTAAAATACGTAAGTCGTTTTGTTCATCATATTTAAGTAGATAACTCATCAGTTGTTTGCATCAGAGCGATAATTTTTGAGATAGTTATTAAAACTGTTTAAAGGTTGTCAAACGTTGTTTCTCGTTGTAAAAACCCATAATTCTAGAGTTAAATTGATAAATAACGTGTACGAATTTGTTTAACGCATTTGTTTTGGTTACTCGACGTCTCCGTTCTCGTGTAGCCTACATATTGCGTTTTTTTTTTAATTTGCTTACCGGGCTAAAGGTTAGCATGTTTAAAATACGTAAGTCGTTTTGTTCATCATATTTAAGTAGATAACTCATCAGTTGTTTGCATCAGAGCGACAATTTTTGAGATAGTTATTAAAACGGTTTAAAGGTTGTCAAACGTTGTTTCTCGTTGTATATCCTTTAATTCTAGAGTTATATTGATAAATAACGTGTACGAATTTGTTTAACGCATTTGTTTTGGTTACTCGACGTCTCCGTTCTCGTGTAGCCTACATATTGCGTTTTTTTTTTTAATTTGCTTACCGGGCTAAAGGTTAGCATGTTTAAAATACGTAAGTCGTTTTGTTCATCAAATTTAAGTAGATAACTCATCAGTTGTTTGCATCAGAGCTATAATTTTTGAGATAGTTACTAAAACTGTTTAAAGGTTGTCAAACGTTGTTTCTCGTTGTATATCCTTTAATTCTAGAGTCAAATTGATAAATAACGTGTACGAATTTGTTTAACGCATTTGTTTTGGTTACTCGACGTCTCCGTTCTCGTGTAGCCCACATATTGCGTTTTTTTTTTAATTTGCTTACCGGGCTAAAGGTTAGTATGTTTAAAATACGTAAGTCGTTTTGTTCATCATATTTAAGTAGATAACTCATCAGTTGTTTGCATCAGAGCGATAATTTTTGAGATAGTTATTAAAACTGTTTAAAGGTTGTCAAACGTTGTTTCTCGTTGTATATCCTTTAATTCTAGAGTTAAATTGATAAATAACGTGTACGAATTTGTTTAACGCATTTGTTTTGGTTACTCGACGTCTCCGTTCTCGTGTAGCCTACATATTGCGTTTTTTTTTTAATTTGCTTACCGGGCTAAAGGTTAGCATGTTTAAAATACGTAAGTCGTTTTGTTCATCAAATTTAAGTAGATAACTCATCAGTTGTTTGCATCAGAGCGATAATTTTTGAGATAGTTATTAAAACTGTTTAAAGGTTGTCAAACGTTGTTTCTCGTTGTATATCCTTTAATTCTAGAGTTAAATTGATAAATAACGTGTACGAATTTGTTTAACGCATTTGTTTTGGTTACTCGACGTCTCCGTTCTCGTGTAGCCTACATATTGCGTTTTTTTTTAATTTGCTTACCTGGCTAAAGGTTAGCATGTTTAAAATACGTAAGTCGTTTTGTTCATCATATTTAAGTAGATAACTAATCAGTTGTTTGCATCAGAGCGATAATTTTTGAGATAGTTATTAAAACTGTTTAAAGGTTGTCAAACGTTGTTTCTCGTTGTATATCCTTTAATTCTAGAGTTAAATTGATAAATAACGTGTACGAATTTGTTTAACGCATTTGTTTTGGTTACTCGACGTCTCCGTTCTCGTGTAGCCTACATATTGCGTTTTTTTTTTAATTTGCTTACCGGGCTAAAGGTTAGCATGTTTAAAATACGTAAGTCGTTTTGTTCAACAAATTTGAGTAGATAACTCAGCAGTTGTTTGCATCAGAGCGATAATTTTTGAGATAGTTATTAAAACTGTTTAAAGGTTGTCAAACGTTGTTTCTCGTTGTATATCCTTTAATTCTAGAGTTAAATTGATAAATAACGTGTACGAATTTGTTTAACGTATTTGTTTTGGTTACTCGACGTCTCCGTTCTCGTGTAGCCTACATATTGCGTTTTTTTTTTAATTTGCTTACCGGGCTAAAGGTTAGCATGTTTAAAATACGTAAGTCGTTTTGTTCATCATATTTAAGTAGATAACTCATCAGTTGTTTGCATCAGAGCGATAATTTTTGAGATAGTTATTAAAACTGTTTAAAGGTTGTCAAACGTTGTTTCTCGTTGTATATCCTTTAATTCTAGAGTTAAATTGATAAATAACGTGTACGAATTTGTTTAACGCATTTGTTTTGGTTACTCGACGTCTCCGTTCTCGTGTAGCCTACATATTGCGTTTTTTTTTTAATTTGCTTACCGGACTAAAGGTTAGCATGTTTAAAATATTAAGTCGTTTTGTTCAACAAATTTGAGTAGATAACTCAGCAGTTGTTTGCATCAGAGCGATAATTTTTGAGATAGTTATTAAAACTGTTTAAAGGTTGTCAAACGTTGTTTCTCGTTGTATATCCTTTAATTCTAGAGTTAAATTGATATATAACGTGTACGAATTTGTTTAACGCATTTGTTTTGGTTACTCGACGTCTCCGTTCTCGTGTAGCCTACATATTGCGTTTTTTTTTTAATTTGCTTACCGGGCTAAAGGTTAGCATGTTTAAAATACGTAAGTCGTTTTGTTCATCAAATTTAAGTAGATAACTCATCAGTTGTTTGCATCAGAGCGATAATTTTTTGAGATAGTTATTAAAACTGTTTAAAGGTTGTCAAACGTTGTTTCTCGTTGTATATTCTTTAATTCTAGAGTTAAATTGATAAATAACGTGTACGAATTTGTTTAACGCATTTGTTTTGGTTACTCGACGTCTCCGTTCTCGTGTAGCCTACATATTGCGTTTTTTTTTAATTTGCTTACCGGGCTAAAGGTTAGCATGTTTAAAATACGTAAGTCGTTTTGTTCATCAAATTTAAGTAGATAACTCATCAGTTGTTTGCATCAGAGCGATAATTTTTGAGATAGTTATTAAAACTGTTTAAAGGTTGTCAAACGTTGTTTCTCGTTGTATATCCTTTAATTCTAGAGTTAAATTGATAAATAACGTGTACAAATTTGTTTAACGCATTTGTTTTGGTTACTCCACGTCTCCGTTCTCGTGTAGCCTACATATTGCGTTTTTTTTTAATTTGCTTACCGGGCTAAAGATTAGCATGTTTAAAATACGTAAGTCGTTTTGTTCATCATATTTAAGTAGATAACTCATCAGTTGTTTGCATCAGAGCGATAATTTTTGAGATAGTTATTAAAACTGTTTAAAGGTTGTCAAACGTTGTTTCTCGTTGTATATCCTTTAATTCTAGAGTTAAATTGATAAATAACGTGTACGAATTTGTTTAACGCATTTGTTTTGGTTACTCGACGTCTCCGTTCTCGTGTAGCCTACATATTGCGTTTTTTTTTTAATTTGCTTACCGGGCTAAAGGTTAGCATGTTTAAAATACGTAAGTCGTTTTGTTCATCAAATTTAAGTAGATAACTCATCAGTTGTTTGCATCAGAGCGATAATTTTTGAGATAGTTATTAAAACTGTTTAAAGGTTGTCAAACGTTGTTTCTCGTTGTATATCCTTTAATTCTAGAGTTAAATTGATAAATAACGTGTACGAATTTGTTTAACGCATTTGTTTTGGTTACTCGACGTCTCCGTTCTCGTGTAGCCTACATATTGCGTTTTTTTTTTAATTTGCTTACCGGGCTAAAGGTTAGGATGTTTAAAATACGCAAGTCGTTTTGTTCAACAAATTTAAGTAGATAACTCATCAGTTGTTTGCATCAGAGCGATAATTTTTGAGATAGTTATTAAAACTGTTTAAAGGTTGTCAAACGTTGTTTCTCGTTGTATATCCTTTAATTCTAGAGTTAAATTGATAAATAACGTGTACGAATTTGTTTAACGCATTTGTTTTGGTTACTCGACGTCTCCGTTCTCGTGTAGCCTACATATTGCGTTTTTTTTTAAATTTGCTTACCGGGCTAAAGGTTAGCATGTTTAAAATACGTAAGTCGTTTAGTTCATCAAATTTAAGTAGATAACTCATCAGTTGTTTGCATCAGAGCGATAATTTTTGAGATAGTTATTAAAACTGTTTAAAGGTTGTCAAACGTTGTTTCTCGTTGTATATCCTTTAATTCTAGAGTTAAATTGATAAATAACGTGTACGAATTTGTTTAACGCATTTGTTTTGGTTACTCGACGTCTCCGTTCTCGTGTAGCCTACATATTGCGTTTTTTTTTTAATTTGCTTACCGGGCTAAAGGTTAGCATGTTTAAAATACGTAAGTCGTTTTGTTCATCATATTTAAGTAGATAACTCATCAGTTGTTTGCATCAGAGCGATAATTTTTGAGATAGTTATTAAAACTGTTTAAAGGTTGTCAAACGTTGTTTCTCGTTGTATATCCTTTAATTCTAGAGTTAAATTGATAAATAGCGTGTACGAATTTGTTTAACGCATTTGTTTTGGTTACTCGACGTCTCCGTTCTCGTGTAGCCTACATATTGCGTTTTTTTTAAATTTGCTTACCGGGCTAAAGGTTAGCATGTTTAAAATACGTAAGTCGTTTTGTTCATCAAATTTAAGTAGATAACTCATCAGTTGTTTGCATCAGAGCGATAATTTTTGAGATAGTTATTAAAACTGTTTAAAGGTTGTCAAACGTTGTTTCTCGTTGTATATCCTTTAATTCTAGAGTTAAATTGATAAATAACGTGTACGAATTTGTTTAACGCATTTGTTTTGGTTACTCGACGTCTCCGTTCTCGTGTAGCCTACATATTGCGTTTTTTTTTTAATTTGCTTACCGGGCTAAAGGTTAGCATGTTTAAAATACGTAAGTCGTTTTGTTCAACAAATTTAAGTAGATAACTCATCAGTTGTTTGCATCAGAGCGATAATTTTTGAGATAGTTATTAAAACTGTTTAAAGGTTGTCAAACGTTGTTTCTCGTTGTATATCCTTTAATTCTAGAGTTAAATTGATAAATAACGTGTACGAATTTGTTTAACGCATTTGTTTTGGTTACTCGACGTTTCCGTTCTCGTGTAGCCTACATATTGCGTTTTTTTTTTTAATTTGCTTACCGGGCTAAAGGTTAGCATGTTTAAAATACGTAAGTCGTTTTGTTCATCAAATTTAAGTAGATAACTCATCAGTTGTTTG
The DNA here is from genome assembly GCF_040869045.1 of Eurosta solidaginis. Taxonomy (NCBI): domain Eukaryota; kingdom Metazoa; phylum Arthropoda; class Insecta; order Diptera; family Tephritidae; genus Eurosta; species Eurosta solidaginis. Next base: position 344,665 of record NW_027136938.1, read on the forward strand.
CATCAGAGCGATAATTTTTGAGATAGTTATTAAAACTGTTTAAAGGTTGTCAAACGTTGTTTCTCGTTGTATATCCTTTAATTCTAGAGTTAAATTGATAAATAACGTGTACGAATTTGTTTAACGCATTTGTTTTGGTTACTCGACGTCTCCGTTCTCGTGTAGCCTACATATTGCGTTTTTTTTTTTAATTTGCTTACCGGGCTAAAGATTAGCATGTTTAAAATACGTAAGTCGTTTTGTTCATCATATTTAAGTAGATAACTCATCAGTTGTTTGCATCAGAGCGATAATTTTTGAGATAGTTATTAAAATTGTTTAAAGGTTGTCAAACGTTGTTTCTCGTTGTATATCCTTTAATTCTAGAGTTAAATTGATAAATAACGTGTACGAATTTGTTTAACGCATTTGTTTTGGTTACTCCACGTCTCCGTTCTCGTGTAGCCTACATATTGCGTTTTTTTTAAATTTGCTTACCGGGCTAAAGGTTAGCATGTTTAAAATACGTAAGTCGTTTTGTTCATCAAATTTAAGTAGATAACTCATCAGTTGTTTGCATCAGAGCGATAATTTTTGAGATAGTTATTAAAACTGTTTAAAGGTTGTCAAACGTTGTTTCTCGTTGTATATCCTTTAATTCTAGAGTTAAATTGATAAATAACGTGTACGAATTTGTTTAACGCATTTGTTTTGGTTACTCGACGTCTCCGTTCTCGTGTAGCCTACATATTGCGTTTTTTTTTTTAATTTGCTTACCGGGCTAAAGGTTAGCATGTTTAAAATACGTAAGTCGTTTTGTTCATCATATTTAAGTAGATAACTCATCAGTTGTTTGCATCAGAGCGATAATTTTTGAGATAGTTATTAAAACTGTTTAAAGGTTGTCAAACGTTGTTTCTCGTTGTATATCCTTTAATTCTAGAGTTAAATTGATAAATAACTTGTACGAATTTGTTTAACGCATTTGTTTTGGTTACTCGACGTCTCCGTTCTCGTGTAGCCCACATACTGCGTTTTTTTTTTAATTTGCTTACCGGGCTAAAGGTTAGCATGTTTAAAATACGTAAGTCGTTTTGTTCATCATATTTAAGTAGATAACTCATCAGTTGTTTGCATCAGAGCGATAATTTTTGAGATAGTTATTAAAACTGTTTAAAGGTTGTCAAACGTTGTTTCTCGTTGTATATCCTTTAATTCTAGAGTTAAATTGATAAATAACGTGTACGAATTTGTTTAACGCATTTATTTTGGTTACTCGACGTCTCCGTTCTCGTGTAGCCTACATATTGCGTTTTTTTTTTAATTTGCTTACCGGGCTAAAGGTTAGCATGTTTAAAATACGTAAGTCGTTTTGTTCATCAAATTTAAGTAGATAACTCATCAGTTGTTTGCATCAGAGCGATAATTTTGGAGATAGTTATTAAAACTGTTTAAAGGTTGTCAAACGTTGTTTCTCGTTGTATATCCTTTAATTCTAGAGTTAAATTGATAAATAACGTGTACGAATTTGTTTAACGCATTTGTTTTGGTTACTCGACGTCTCCGTTCTCGTGTAGCCTACATATTGCGTTGTTTTTTAATTTGCTTACCGGGCTAAATGTTAGCATGTTTAAAATACGTAAGTCGTTTTGTTCATCATATTTAAGTAGATAACTAATCAGTTGTTTGCATCAGAGCGATAATTTTTGAGATAGTTATTAAAACTGTTTAAAGGTTGTCAAACGTTGTTTCTCGTTGTATATCCTTTAATTCTAGAGTTAAATTGATAAATAACGTGTACGAATTTGTTTAACGCATTTGTTTTGGTTACTCGACGTCTCCGTTCTCGTGTAGCCTACATATTGCGTTTTTTTTTTAATTTGCTTACCGGGCTAAAGGTTAGCATGTTTAAAATACGTAAGTCGTTTTGTTCAACAAATTTGAGTAGATAACTCAGCAGTTGTTTGCATCAGAGCGATAATTTTTGAAATAGTTATTAAAACTGTTTAAAGGTTGTCAAACGTTGTTTCTCGTTGTATATCCTTTAATTCTAGAGTTAAATTGATAAATAACGTGTACGAATTTGTTTAACGCATTTGTTTTGGTTACTCGACGTCTCCGTTCTCGTGTAGCCCACATACTGCGTTTTTTTTTTAATTTGCTTACCGGGCTAAAGGTTAGCATGTTTAAAATACGTAAGTCGTTTTGTTCATCATATTTAAGTAGATAACTCATCAGTTGTTTGCATCAGAGCGATAATTTTTGAGATAGTTATTAAAACTGTTTAAAGGTTGTCAAACGTTGTTTCTCGTTGTATATCCTTTAATTCTAGAGTTAAATTGATAAATAACGTGTACGAATTTGTTTAACGCATTTGTTTTGGTTACTCGACGTCTCCGTTCTCGTGTAGCCTACATATTGCGTTTTTTTTTAATTTGCTTACCGGGCTAAAGGTTAGCATGCTTAAAATACGTAAGTCGTTTTGTTCAACAAATTTAAGTAGATAACTCATCAGTTGTTTGCATCAGAGCGATAATTTTTGAGATAGTTATTAAAATTGTTTAAAGGTTGTCAAACGTTGTTTCTCGTTGTATATCCTTTAATTCTAGAGTTAAATTGATAAATAACGTGTACGAATTTGTTTAACGCATTTGTTTTGGTTACTCCACGTCTCCGTTCTCGTGTAGCCTACATATTGCGTTTTTTTTTAATTTGCTTACCGGGCTAAAGATTAGCATGTTTAAAATACGTAAGTCGTTTTGTTCATCATATTTAAGTAGATAACTCATCAGTTGTTTGCATCAGAGCGATAATTTTTGAGATAGTTATTAAAACTGTTTAAAGGTTGTCAAACGTTGTTTCTCGTTGTATATCCTTTAATTCTAGAGTTAAATTGATAAATAACGTGTACGAATTTGTTTAACGCATTTGTTTTGGTTACTCGACGTCTCCGTTCTCGTGTAGCCTACATATTGCGTTTTTTTTTTAATTTGCTTACCGGGCTAAAGGTTAGCATGTTTAAAATACGTAAGTCGTTTTGTTCATCAAATTTAAGTAGATAACTCATCAGTTGTTTGCATCAGAGCGATAATTTTTGAGATAGTTATTAAAACTGTTTAAAGGTTGTCAAACGTTGTTTCTCGTTGTATATCCTTTAATTCTAGAGTTAAATTGATAAATAACGTGTACGAATTTGTTTAACGCATTTGTTTTGGTTACTCGACGTCTCCGTTCTCGTGTAGCCTACATATTGCGTTTTTTTTTTAATTTGCTTACCGGGCTAAAGGTTAGCATGTTTAAAATACGTAAGTCGTTTTGTTCAACAAATTTAAGTAGATAACTCATCAGTTGTTTGCATCAGAGCGATAATTTTTGAGATAGTTATTAAAACTGTTTAAAGGTTGTCAAACGTTGTTTCTCGTTGTATATCCTTTAATTCTAGAGTTAAATTGATAAATAACGTGTACGAATTTGTTTAACGCATTTGTTTTGGTTACTCGACGTCTCCGTTCTCGTGTAGCCTACATATTGCGTTTTTTTTTAAATTTGCTTACCGGGCTAAAGGTTAGCATGTTTAAAATACGTAAGTCGTTTTGTTCATCAAATTTAAGTAGATAACTCATCAGTTGTTTGCATCAGAGCGATAATTTTTGAGATAGTTATTAAAACTGTTTAAAGGTTGTCAAACGTTGTTTCTCGTTGTATATCCTTTAATTCTAGAGTTAAATTGATAAATAACGTGTACGAATTTGTTTAACGCATTTGTTTTGGTTACTCGACGTCTCCGTTCTCGTGTAGCCTACATATTGCGTTTTTTTTTTTAATTTGCTTACCGGGCTAAAGGTTAGCATGTTTAAAATACGTAAGTCGTTTTGTTTATCATATTTAAGTAGATAACTCATCAGTTGTTTGCATCAGAGCGATAATTTTTGAGATAGTTATTAAAACTGTTTAAAGGTTGTCAAACGTTGTTTCTCGTTGTATATCCTTTAATTCTAGAGTTAAATTGATAAATAGCGTGTACGAATTTGTTTAACGCATTTGTTTTGGTTACTCGACGTCTCCGTTCTCGTGTAGCCTACATATTGCGTTTTTTTTTTAATTTGCTTACCGGGCTAAAGGTTAGCATGTTTAAAATACGTAAGTCGTTTTGTTCAACAAATTTAAGTAGATAACTCATCAGTTGTTTGCATCAGAGCGACAATTTTTGAGATAGTTATTAAAACTGTTTAAAGGTTGTCAAACGTTGTTTCTCGTTGTATATCCTTTAATTCTAGATTTAAATTGATAAATAACGTGTACGAATTTGTTTAACGCATTTGTTTTGGTTACTCGACGTCTCCGTTCTCGTGTAGCCTACATATTACGTTTTTTTTTTAATTTGCTTACCGGGCTAAAGGTTAGCATGTTTAAAATACGTAAGTCGTTTTGTTCATCATATTTAAGTAGATAACTCATCAGTTGTTTGCATCAGAGCGATAATTTTTGAGATAGTTATTAAAACTGTTTAAAGGTTGTCAAACGTTGTTTCTCGTTGTATATCCTTTATTTCTAGAGTTAAATTGATAAATAACGTGTACGAATTTGTTTAACGCATTTGTTTTGGTTACTCGACGTCTCCGTTCTCGTGTAGCCTACATATTGCGTTTTTTTTTAATTTGCTTACCGGGCTAAAGGTTAGCATGTTTAAAATATGTAAGTCGTTTTGTTCATCATATTTAAGTAGATAACTCATCAGTTGTTTGCATCAGAGCGATAATTTTTGAGATAGTTATTAAAACTGTTTAAAGGTTGTCAAACGTTGTTTCTCGTTGTATATCCTTTAATTCTAGAGTTAAATTGATAAATAACGTGTACGAATTTGTTTAACGCATTTGTTTTGGTTACTCAACGTCTCCGTTCTCGTGTAGCTACATATTGCGTTTTTTTTTTAGTTTGCTTACCGGGCTAAAGGTTAGCATGTTTAAAATACGTAAGTCGTTTTGTTCATCAAATTTAAGTAGATAACTCATCAGTTGTTTGCATCAGAGCGATAATTTTTGAGATAGTTATTAAAACTGTTTAAAGGTTGTCAAACGTTGTTTCTCGTTGTATATCCTTTAATTCTAGAGTTAAATTGATAAATAACGTGTACGAATTTGTTTAACGCATTTGTTTTGGTTACTCGACGTCTCCGTTCTCGTGTAGCCTACATATTGCGTTTTTTTTTTAATTTGCTTACCGGGCTAAAGGTTAGCATGTTTAAAATACGTAAGTCGTTTTGTTCATCAAATTTAAGTAGATAACTCATCAGTTGTTTGCATCAGAGCGACAATTTTTGAGATAGTTATTAAAACTGTTTAAAGGTTGTCAAACGTTGTTTCTCGTTGTATATCCTTTAATTCTAGAGTTAAATTGATAAATAACGTGTACGAATTTGTTTAACGCATTTGTTTTGGTTACTCGACGTCTCCGTTCTCGTGTAGCCTAAATATTGCGTTTTTTTTTTAATTTGCTTACCGGGCTAAAGGTTAGCATGTTTAAAATACGTAAGTCGTTTTGTTCAACAAATTTAAGTAGATAACTCATCAGTTGTTTGCATCAGAGCGACAATTTTTGAGATAGTTATTAAAACTGTTTAAAGGTTGTCAAACGTTGTTTCTCGTTGTATATCCTTTAATTCTAGAGTTAAATTGATAAATAACGTGTACGAATTTGTTTAACGCATTTGTTTTGGTTACTCGACGTCTCCGTTCTCGTGTAGCCTACGTATTGCGTTTTTTTTTTAATTTGCTTACCGGGCTAAAGGTTAGCATGTTTAAAATACGTAAGTCGTTTTGTTCATCAAATTTAAGTAGATAACTCAGCAGTTGTTTGCATCAGAGCGACAATTTTTGAGATAGTTATTAAAACTGATTAAAGGTTGTCAAACGTTGTTTCTCGTTGTATATCCTTTAATTCTAGAGTTATATTGATAAATAACGTGTACGAATTTGTTTAACGCATTTGTTTTGGTTACTCGACGTCTCCGTTCTCGTGTAGCCTACATATTGCGTTTTTTTTTAATTTGCTTACCGGGCTAAAGGTTAGCATGTTTAAAATACGTAAGTCGTTTTGTTCAACAAATTTAAGTAGATAACTCATCAGTTGTTTGCATCAGAGCGATAATTTTTGAGATAGTTATTAAAACTGTTTAAAGGTTGTCAAACGTTGTTTCTCGTTGTATATCCTTTAATTCTAGAGTTAAATTGATAAATAACGTGTACGAATTTGTTTAACGCATTTGTTTTGGTTACTCGACGTCTCCGTTCTCGTGTAGCCTACATATTGCGTTTTTTTTTTTAATTTGCTTACCGGGCTAAAGGTTAACATGTTTAAAATACGTAAGTCGTTTTGTTCAACAAATTTAAGTAGATAACTCATCAGTTGTTTGCATCAGAGCGATAATTTTTGAGATAGTTATTAAAACTGTTTAAAGGTTGTCAAACGTTGTTTCTCGTTGTATATCCTTTAATTCTAGAGTTAAATTGATAAATAACATGTACGAATTTGTTTAACGCATTTGTTTTGGTTACTCGATGTCTCCGTTCTCGTGTAGCCTACATATTGCGTTTTTTTTTAATTTGCTTACCGGGCTAAAGGTTAGCATGTTTAAAATACGTAAGTCGTTTTGTTCATCATATTTAAGTAGATAACTCATCAGTTGTTTGCATCAGAGCGATAATTTTTGAGATAGTTATTAAAACTGTTTAAAGGTTGTCAAACGTTGTTTCTCGTTGTATATCATTTAATTCTAGAGTTAAATTGATAAATAACGTGTACGAATTTGTTTAACGCATTTGTTTTGGTTACTCGACGTCTCCGTTCTCGTGTAGCCTACATATTGCGTTTTTTTTTTAATTTGCTTACCGGGCTAAAGGTTAGCATGTTTAAAATACGTAAGTCGTTTTGTTCAACAAATTTGAGTAGATAACTCATCAGTTGTTTGCATCAGAGCGATAATTTTTGAGATAGTTATTAAAACTGTTTAAAGGTTGTCAAACGTTGTTTCTCGTTGTATATCCTTTAATTCTAGAGTCAAATTGATAAATAACGTGTACGAATTTGTTTAACGCATTTGTTTTGGTTACTCGACGTCTCCGTTCTCGTGTAGCCTACATATTGCGTTTTTTTTTTAATTTGCTTACCGGGATAAAGGTTAGCATGTTTAAAATACGTAAGTCGTTTTGTTCATCATATTTAAGTAGATAACTCATCAGTTGTTTGCATCAGAGCGATAATTTTTGAGATAGTTATTAAAACTGTTTAAAGGTTGTCAAACGTTGTTTCTCGTTGTATATCCTTTAATTCTAGAGTTAAATTGATAAATAACGTGTACGAATTTGTTTAACGCATTTGTTTTGGTTACTCGACGTCTACGTTCTCGTGTAGCCTACATATTGCGTTTTTTTTTTTAATTTGCTTACCGGGCTAAAGGTTAGCATGTTTAAAATACGTAAGTCGTTTTGTTCATCAAATTTAAGTAGATAACTCATCAGTTGTTTGCATCAGAGCGATAATTTTTGAGATAGTTATTAAAACTGTTTAAAGGTTGTCAAACGTTGTTTCTCGTTGTATATCCTTTAATTCTAGAGTTAAATTGATAAATAACGTGTACGAATTTGTTTAACGCATTTGTTTTGGTTACTCGACGTCTCCGTTCTCGTGTAGCCTAAATATTGCGTTTTTTTTTTAATTTGCTTACCGGGCTAAAGGTTAGCATGTTTAAAATACGTAAGTCGTTTTGTTCAACAAATTTAAGTAGATAACTCATCAGTTGTTTGCATCAGAGCGACAATTTTTGAGATAGTTATTAAAACTGTTTAAAGGTTGTCAAACGTTGTTTCTCGTTGTATATCCTTTAATTCTAGAGTTAAATTGATAAATAACGTGTACGAATTTGTTTAACGCATTTGTTTTGGTTACTCGACGTCTCCGTTCTCGTGTAGCCTACGTATTGCGTTTTTTTTTAATTTGCTTACCGGGCTAAAGGTTAGCATGTTTAAAATACGTAAGTCGTTTTGTTCATCAAATTTAAGTAGATAACTCAGCAGTTGTTTGCATCAGAGCGACAATTTTTGAGATAGTTATTAAAACTGATTAAAGGTTGTCAAACGTTGTTTCTCGTTGTATATCCTTTAATTCTAGAGTTATATTGATAAATAACGTGTACGAATTTGTTTAACGCATTTGTTTTGGTTACTCGACGTCTCCGTTCTCGTGTAGCCTACATATTGCGTTTTTTTTTAATTTGCTTACCGGGCTAAAGGTTAGCAGGTTTAAAATACGTAAGTCGTTTTGTTCAACAAATTTAAGTAGATAACTCATCAGTTGTTTGCATCAGAGCGATAATTTTTGAGATAGTTATTAAAACTGTTTAAAGGTTGTCAAACGTTGTTTCTCGTTGTATATCCTTTAATTCTAGAGTTAAATTGATAAATAACGTGTACGAATTTGTTTAACGCATTTGTTTTGGTTACTCGACGTCTCCGTTCTCGTGTAGCCTACATATTGCGTTTTTTTTTTAATTTGCTTACCGGGCTAAAGGTTAACATGTTTAAAATACGTAAGTCGTTTTGTTCAACAAATTTAAGTAGATAACTCATCAGTTGTTTGCATCAGAGCGATAATTTTTGAGATAGTTATTAAAACTGTTTAAAGGTTGTCAAACGTTGTTTCTCGTTGTATATCCTTTAATTCTAGAGTTAAATTGATAAATAACATGTACGAATTTGTTTAACGCATTTGTTTTGGTTACTCGACGTCTCCGTTCTCGTGTAGCCTACATATTGCGTTTTTTTTTAATTTGCTTACCGGGCTAAAGGTTAGCATGTTTAAAATACGTAAGTCGTTTTGTTCATCATATTTAAGTAGATAACTCATCAGTTGTTTGCATCAGAGCGATAATTTTTGAGATAGTTATTAAAACTGTTTAAAGGTTGTCAAACGTTGTTTCTCGTTGTATATCCTTTAATTCTAGAGTTAAATTGATAAATAACGTGTACGAATTTGTTTAACGCATTTGTTTTGGTTACTCGACGTCTCCGTTCTCGTGTAGCCTACATATTGCGTTTTTTTTTTAATTTGCTTACCGGGCTAAAGGTTAGCATGTTTAAAATACGTAAGTCGTTTTGTTCAACAAATTTGAGTAGATAACTCATCAGTTGTTTGCATCAGAGCGATAATTTTTGAGATAGTTATTAAAACTGTTTAAAGGTTGTCAAACGTTGTTTCTCGTTGTATATCCTTTAATTCTAGAGTCAAATTGATAAATAACGTGTACGAATTTGTTTAACGCATTTGTTTTGGTTACTCGACGTCTCCGTTCTCGTGTAGCCTACATATTGCGTTTTTTTTTTAATTTGCTTACCGGGCTAAAGGTTAGCATGTTTAAAATACGTAAGTCGTTTTGTTCATCATATTTAAGTAGATAACTCATCAGTTGTTTGCATCAGAGCGATAATTTTTGAGATAGTTATTAAAACTGTTTAAAGGTTGTCAAACGTTGTTTCTCGTTGTATATCCTTTAATTCTAGAGTTAAATTGATAAATAACGTGTACGAATTTGTTTAACGCATTTGTTTTGGTTACTCGACGTCTACGTTCTCGTGTAGCCTACATATTGCGTTTTTTTTTTTAATTTGCTTACCGGGCTAAAGGTTAGCATGTTTAAAATACGTAAGTCGTTTTGTTCATCAAATTTAAGTAGATAACTCATCAGTTGTTTGCATCAGAGCGATAATTTTTGAGATAGTTATTAAAACTGTTTAAAGGTTGTCAAACGTTGTTTCTCGTTGTATATCCTTTAATTCTAGAGTTAAATTGATAAATAACGTGTACGAATTTGTTTAACGCATTTGTTTTGGTTACTCGACGTCTCCGTTCTCGTGTAGCCTACATATTGCGTTTTTTTTTAATTTACTTACCGGGCTAAAGGTTAGCATGTTTAAAATACGTAAGTCGTTTTGTTCATCATATTTAAGTAGATAACTCATCAGTTGTTTGCATCAGAGCGACAATTTTTGAGATAGTTATTAAAATTGTTTAAAGGTTGTCAAACGTTGTTTCTCGTTGTATATCCTTTAATTCTAGAGTTAAATTGATAAATAACGTGTACGAATTTGTTTAACGCATTTGTTTTGGTTACTCGACGTCTCCGTTCTCGTGTAGCCTACATATTGCGTTTTTTTTTTAATTTGCTTACCGGGCTAAAGGTTAGCATGTTTAAAATACGTAAGTCGTTTTGTTCAACAAATTTGAGTAGATAACTCATCAGTTGTTTGCATCAGAGCGACAATTTTTGAGATAGTTATTAAAACTGTTTAAAGGTTGTCAAACGTTGTTTCTCGTTGTATATCCTTTAATTCTAGAGTTAAATTGATAAATAACGTGTACGAATTTGTTTAACGCATTTGTTTCGGTTACTCGACGCCTCCGTTCTCGTGTAGCCTACATATTGCGTTTTTTTTTTAATTTGCTTACTGGGCTAAAGGTTAGCATGTTTAAAATACGTAAGTCGTTTTGTTCATCATATTTAAGTAGATAACTCATCAGTTGTTTGCATCAGAGCGATAATTTTTGAGATAGTTATTAAAACTGTTTAAAGGTTGTCAAACGTTGTTTCTCGTTGTATATCCTTTAATTCTAGAGTTAAATTGATAAATAACGTGTACGAATTTGTTTAACGCATTTGTTTTGGTTACTCGACGTCTCCGTTCTCGTGTAGCCTACATATTGCGTTTTTTTTTTAATTTGCTTACCGGGCTAAAGGTTAGCATGTTTAAAATACGTAAGTCGTTTTGTTCAACAAATTTAAGTAGATAACCCATCAGTTGTTTGCATCAGAGCGATAATTTTTGAGATAGTTATTAAAACTGTTTAAAGGTTGTCAAACGTTGTTTCTCGTTGTATATCCTTTAATTCTAGAGTTAAATTGATAAATAACGTGTACGAATTTGTTTATCGCATTTGTTTTGGTTACTCGACGTCTCCGTTCTCGTGTAGCCTACATATTGCGTTTTTTTTTTAATTTGCTTACCGGGCTAAAGGTTAGCATGTTTAAAATACGTAAGTCGTTTTGTTCATCAAATTTAAGTAGATAACTCATCAGTTGTTTGCATCAGAGCGATAATTTTTGAGATAGTTATTAAAACTGTTTAAAGGTTGTCAAACGTTGTTTCTCGTTGTATATCCTTTAACTCTAGAGTTAAATTGATAAATAACGTGTACGAATTTGTTTAACGCATTTGTTTTGGTTACTCGACGTCTCCGTTCTCGTGTAGCCTACATATTGCGTTTTTTTTTTAATTTGCTTACCGGGCTAAAGGTTAGCATGTTTAAAATACGTAAGTCGTTTTGTTCAACAAATTTGAGTAGATAACTCAGCAGTTGTTTGCATCAGAGAATTTGCTTACCGGGCTAAAGGTTAGCATGTTTAAAATACGTAAGTCGTTTTGTTCATCAAATTTAAGTAGATAACTCATCAGTTGTTTGCATCAGAGCGATAATTTTTGAGATAGTTATAAAAACTGTTTAAAGGTTGTCAAACGTTGTTTCTCGTTGTATATCCTTTAATTCTAGAGTTAAATTGATAAATAACGTGTACGAATTTGTTTAACGCATTTGTTTTGGTTACTCGACGTCTCTGTTCTCGTGTAGCCTACATATTGCGTTTTTTTTTAATTTGCTTACCGGGCTAAAGGTTAGCATGTTTAAAATACGTAAGTCGTTTTGTTCATCATATTTAAGTAGATAACTCATCAGTTGTTTGCATCAGAGCGACAATTTTTGAGATAGTTATTAAAATTGTTTAAAGGTTGTCAAACGTTGTTTCTCGTTGTATATCCTTTAATTCTAGAGTTAAATTGATAAATGACGTGTACGAATTTGTTTAACGCATTTGTTTTGGTTACTCGACGTCTCTGTTCTCGTGTAGCCTACATATTGCGTTTTTTTTTAATTTGCTTACCGGGCTAAAGGTTAGCATGTTTAAAATACGTAAGTCGTTTTGTTCATCATATTTAAGTAGATAACTCATCAGTTGTTTGCATCAGAGCGATAATTTTTGAGATAGTTATTAAAACTGTTTAAAGGTTGTCAAACGTTGTTTCTCGTTGTATATCCTTTAATTCTATAGTTAAATTGATAAATAACGTGTACGAATTTGTTTAACGCATTTGTTTTGGTTACTCGACGTCTCCGTTCTCGTGTAGCCTACATATTGCGTTTTTTTTTTAATTTGCTTACCGGGCTAAAGGTTAGCATGTTTAAAATACGCAAGTCGTTTTGTTCAACAAATTTAAGTAGATAACTCATCAGTTGTTTGCATCAGAGCGATAATTTTTGAGATAGTTATTAACACTGTTTAAAGGTTGTCAAACGTTGTTTCTCGTTGTATATCCTTTAATTCTAGAGTTAAATTGATAAATAACGTGTACGAATTTGTTTAACGCATTTGTTTTGGTTACTCGACGTCTCCGTTCTCGTGTAGCCTACATATTGCGTTTTTTTTTTAATTTGCTTACCGGGCTAAAGGTTAGCATGTTTAAAATACGTAAGTCGTTTTGTTCATCAAATTTAAGTAGATAACTCATCAGTTGTTTGCATCAGAGCGATAATTTTTGAGATAGTTATTAAAACTGTTTAAAGGTTGTCAAACGTTGTTTCTCGTTGTAAATCCTTTAATTCTAGAGTTAAATTGATAAATAACGTGTACGAATTTGTTTAACGCATTTGTTTTGGTTACTCGACGTCTCCGTTCTCATGTAACCTACATATTGCGTTTTTTTTTAATTTGCTTACCGGGCTAAAGGTTAGCATGTTTAAAATACGTAAGTCGTTTTGTTCATCAAATTTAAGTAGATAACTCATCAGTTGTTTGCATCAGAGCGATAATTTTTGAGATAGTTATTAAAACTGTTTAAAGGTTGTCAAACGTTGTTTCTCGTTGTATATCCTTTAATTCTAGAGTTAAATTGATAAATAACGTGTAAGAATTTGTTTAACGCATTTGTTTTGGTTACTCGACGTCTCCGTTCTCGTGTAGCCTACATATTGCGTTTTTTTTTTAATTTGCTTACCGGGCTAAAGGTTAGCATGTTTAAAATACGTAAGTCGTTTTGTTCATCATATTTAAGTAGATAACTCATCAGTTGTTTGCATCAGAGCGATAATTTTTGAGATAGTTATTAAAACTGTTTAAAGGTTGTCAAACGTTGTTTCTCGTTGTATATCCTTTAATTCTAAAGTTAAATTGATAAATAACGTGTACGAATTTATTTAACGCATTTGTTTTGGTTACTCGACGTCTCCGTTCTCGTGTAGCCTACATATTGCGTTTTTTTTTTTGAATTTGCTTACCGGGCTAAAGGTTAGCATGTTTAAAATACGTAAGTCGTTTTGTTCATCAAATTTAAGTAAATAACTCATCAGTTGTTTGCATCAGAGCGATAATTTTTGAGATAGTTATTAAAACTGTTTAAAGGTTGTCAAACGTTGTTTCTCGTTGTATATCCTTTAATTCTAGAGTGAAATTGATAAATAACGTGTACGAATTTGTTTAACGCATTTGTTTTGGTTACTCGACGTCTCTGTTCTCGTGTAGCCTACATATTGCGTTTTTTTTTAATTTGCTTACCGGGCTAAAGGTTAGCATGTTTAAAATACGTAAGTCGTTTTGTTCATCAAATTTAAGTAGATAACTTATCAGTTGTTTGCATCAGAGCGATAATTTTTGAGATAGTTATTAAAACTGTTTAAAGGTTGTCAAACGTTGTTTCTCGTTGTATATCCTTTAATTCTAGAGTTAAATTGATAAATAACGTGTACGAATTTGTTTAGCGCATTTGTTTTGGTTACTCGACGTCTCCGTTCTCGTGTAGCCTACATATTGCGTTTTTTTTTTAATTTGCTTACCGGGCTAAAGGTTAGCATGTTTAAAATACGTAAGTCGTTTTGTTCATCAAATTTAAGTAGATAACTCATCAGTTGTTTACATCAGAGCGATAATTTTTGAGATAGTTATTACAACTGTTTAAAGGTTGTCAAACGTTGTTTCTCGTTGTATATCCTTTAATTCTAGAGTTAAATTGATTAATAACGTGTACGAATTTGTTTAACGCATTTGTTTTGGTTACTCGACGTCTCCGTTCTCGTGTAGCCTACATATTGCGCTTTTTTTTTAATTTGCTTACCGGGCTAAAGGTTAGCATGTTTAAAATACGTAAGTCGTTTTGTTCAACAAATTTGAGTAGATAACTCATCAGTTGTTTGCATCAGAGTTATAATTTTTGAGATAGTTATTAAAACTGTTTAAAGGTTGTCAAACGTTGTTTCTCGTTGTATATCCTTTAATTCTAGAGTTAAATTGATAAATAACGTGTACGAATTTGTTTAACGCATTTGTTTTGGTTACTCGACGTCTCCGTTCTCGTGTAGCATACATATTGCGTTTTTTTTTTAATTTGCTTACCGGGCTAAAGGTTAGCATGTTTAAAATACGTAAGTCGTTTTGTTCATCATATTTAAGTAGATAACTCATCAGTTGTTTGCATCAGAGCGATAATTTTTGAGATAGTTATTAAAACTGTTTAAAGGTTGTCAAACGTTGTTTCTCGTTGTATATCCTTTAATTCTAGAGTTAAAGTGATAAATAACGTGTACGAATTTGTTTAACGTATTTGTTTTGGTTACTCGACGTCTCCGTTCTCGTGTAGCCTACATATTGCGTTTTTTTTTTTAATTTGCTTACCGGGCTAAAGGTTAGCATGTTTAAAATACGTAAGTCGTTTTGTTCATCATATTTAAGTAGATAACTCATCAGTTGTTTGCATCAGAGCGATAATTTTTGAGATATTTATTAAAACTGTTTAAAGGTTGTCAAACGTTGTTTCTCGTTGTATATCCATTAATTCTAGAGTTAAATTGATAAATAACGTGTACGAATTTGTTTAACGCATTTGTTTTGGTTACTCGACGTCTCCGTTCTCGTGTAGCCTACATATTGCGTTTTTTTTTTTAATTTGCTTACCGGGCTAAAGGTTAGCATGTTTAAAATACGTAAGTCGTTTTGTTCAACAAATTTGAGTAGATAACTCAGCAGTTGTTTGCATCAGAGCGACAATTTTTGAGATAGTTATTAAAACTGTTTAAAGGTTGTCAAACGTTGTTTCTCGTTGTATATCCTTTAATTCTAGAGTTAAATTGATAAATAACGTGTACGAATTTGTTTAACGCATTTGTTTTGGTTACTCGACGTCTCCGTTCTCGTGTAGCATACATATTCCGTTTTTTTTTTAATTTGCTTACCGGGCTAAAGGTTAGCATGTTTAAAATACGTAAGTCGTTTTGTTCATCATATTTAAGTAGATAACTCATCAGTTGTTTGCATCAGAGCGATAATTTTTGAGATAGTTATTAAAACTGTTTAAAGGTTGTCAAACGTTGTTTCTCGTTGTATATCCTTTAATTCTAGAGTTAAAGTGATAAATAACGTGTACGAATTTGTTTAACGCATTTGTTTTGGTTACTCGACGTCTCCGTTCTCGTGTAGCCTACATATTGCGTTTTTTTTTAATTTGCTTACCGGGCTAAAGGTTAGCATGTTTAAAATACGTAAGTCCTTTTGTTCATCATATTTAAGTAGATAACTCATCAGTTGTTTGCATCAGAGCGATAATTTTTGAGATAGTTATTAAAACTGTTTAAAGGTTGTCAAACGTTGTTTCTCGTTGTATATCCATTAATTCTAGAGTTAAATTGATAAATAACGTGTACGAATTTGTTTAACGCTTTTGTTTTGGTTACTCGACGTCTCCGTTCTCGTGTAGCCTGCATATTGCGTTTTTTTTTTAATTTGCTTACCGGGCTAAAGGTTAGCATGTTTAAAATACGTAAGTCGTTTTGTTCATCATATTTAAGTAGATAACTCATCAGTTGTTTGCATCAGAGGGATAATTTTTGAGATAGTTATTAAAACTGTTTAAAGGTTGTCAAACGTTGTTTCTCGTTGTATATCCTTTAATTCTAGAGTTAAATTGATAAATAACGTGTACGAATTTGTTTAACGCATTTGTTTTGGTTACTCGACGTCTCCGTTCTCGTGTAGCCTACATATTGCGTTTTTTTTTTAATTTGCTTACCGGGCTAAAGGTTAGCATGTTTAAAATAAGTAAGTCGTTTTGTTCATCAAATTTAAGTAGATAACTCATCAGTTGTTTGCATCAGAGCGATAATTTTTGAGATAGTTATTAAAACTGTTTAAAGGTTGTCAAACGTTGTTTCTCGTTGTATATCCTTTAATTCTAGAGTTAAATTGATAAATAACGTGTACGAATTTGTTTAACGCATTTGTTTTGGTTACTCGACGTCTCCGTTCTCGTGTAGCCTACATATTGCGTTTTTTTTTTAATTTGCTTACCGGGCTAAAGGTTAGCATGTTTAAAATACGTAAGTCGTTTTGTTCATCAAATTTAAGTAGATAACTCATCAGTTGTTTGCATCAGAGCGATAATTTTTGAGATAGTTATTAAAACTGTTTAAAGGTTGTCAAACGTTGTTTCTCGTTGTATATCCTTTAATTCTAGAGTTAAATTGATAAATAACGTGTACGAATTTGTTTAACGCATTTGTTTTGGTTACTCGACGTCTCCGTTCTCGTGTAGCCTACATATTGCGTTTTTTTTTTAATTTGCTTACCGGGCTAAAGGTTAGCATGTTTAAAATACGTAAGTCGTTTTGTTCATCAAATTTAAGTAGATAACTCATCAGTTGTTTGCATCAGAGCGATAATTTTTGAGATAGTTATTAAAACTGTTTAAAGGTTGTCAAACCTTGTTTCTCGTTGTATATCCTTTAATTCTAGAGTTAAATTGATAAATAACGTGTACGAATTTGTTTAAACGCATTTGTTTTGGTTACTCGACGTCTCCGTTCTCGTGTAGCCTACATATTGCGTTTTTTTTTTTAATTTGCTTACCGGGCTAAAGGTTAGCATGTTTAAAATACGTAAGTCGTTTTGTTCATCAAATTTAAGTAGATAACTCATCAGTTGTTTGCATCAGAGCGATAATTTTTGAGATAGTTATTAAAACTGTTTAAAGGTTGTCAAACGTTGTTTCTCGTTGTATATCCTTTAATTCTAGAGTTAAATTGATAAATAACGTGTACGAATTTGTTTAACGCATTTGTTTTGGTTACTCGACGTCTCCGTTCTCGTGTAGCCTACATATTGCGTTTTTTTTTTAATTTGCTTACCGGGCTAAAGGTTAGCATGCTTAAAATACGTAAGTCGTTTTGTTCATCAAATTTAAGTAGATAACTCATCAGTTGTTTGCATCAGAGCGATAATTTTTGAGATAGTTATTAAAACTGTTTAAAGGTTGTCAAACGTTGTTTCTCGTTGTATATCCTTTAATTCTAGAGTTAAATTGATAAATAACTTGTACGAATTTGTTTAACGCATTTGTTTTGGTTACTCGACGTCTCCGTTCTCGTGTAGCCTACATATTGCGTTTTTTTTTTAATTTGCTTACCGGGCTAAAGGTTAGCATGTTTAAAATACGTAAGTCGTTTTGTTCATCAAATTTAAGTAGATAACTCATCAGTTGTTTGCATCAGAGCGATAATTTTTGAGATAGTTATTAAAACTGTTTAAAGGTTGTCAAACGTTGTTTCTGGTTGTATATCCTTTAATTCTAGAGTTAAATGGATAAATAACGTGTACGAATTTGTTTAACGCATTTGTTTTGGTTACTCGACGTCTCCGTTCTCGTGTAGCCTACATATTGCGTTTTTTTTTTTTAATTTGCTCACCGGGCTAAAGGTTAGCATGTTTAAAATACGTAAGTCGTTTTGTTCATCATATTTAAGTAGATAACTCATCAGTTGTTTGCATCAGAGCGATAATTTTTGAGATAGTTATTAAAACTGTTTAAAGGTTGTCAAACGTTGTTTCTCGTTGTATATCCTTTAATTCTAGAGTTAAATTGATAAATAACGTGTACGAATTTGTTTAACGCATTTGTTTTGGTTACTCGACGTCTCCGTTCTCGTGTAGCCTACATATTGCGTTTTTTTTTAATTTGCTTACCGGGCTGAAGGTTACCATGTTTAAAATACGTAAGTCGTTTTGTTCATCAAATTTAAGTAGATAACTCATCAGTTGTTTGCATCAGAGCGAGAATTTTTGAGATAGTTATTAAAACTGTTTAAAGGTTGTCAAACGTTGTTTCTCGTTGTATATCCTTTAATTCTAGGGTTAAATTGATAAATAACGTGTACGAATTTGTTTAACGCATTTGTTTTGGTTACTCGACGTCTCCGTTCTCGTGTAGCCTACATATTGCGTTTTTTTTAATTTGCTTACCGGGCTAAAGGTTAGCATTTTTAAAATATTAAGTGGTTTTGTTCATCATATTTAAGTAGATAACTCATCAGTTGTTTGCATCAGAGCGATAATTTTTGAGATAGTTATTAAAACTGTTTAAAGGTTGTCAAACGTTGTTTCTCGTTGTATATCCTTTAATTCTAGAGTTAAATTGATAAATAACGTGTACGAATTTGTTTAACGCATTTGTTTTGGTTACTCGACGTCTCCGTTCTCGTGTAGCCTACATATTGCGTTTTTTTTTTAATTTGCTTACCGGGCTAAAGGTTAGCATGTTTAAAATACGTAAGTCGTTTTGTTCATCATATTTAAGTAGATAACTCATCAGTTGTTTGCATCAGAGCGATAATTTTTGAGATAGTTATTAAAACTGTTTAAAGGTTGTCAAACGTTGTTTCTCGTTGTATATCCTTTAATTCTAAAGCTAAATTGATAAATAACGTGTACGAATTTGTTTAACGCACTTGTTTTGGTTACTCGACGTCTCCGTTCTCGTGTAGCCTACATATTGCGTTTTTTTTTTATTTGCTTACCGGGCTAAAGGTTAGCATGTTTAAAATACGTAAGTCGTTTTGTTCATCAAATTTAAGTAGATAACTCATCAGTTGTTTGCATCAGAGCGATAATTTTTGAGACAGTTATTAAAACTGTTTAAAGGTTGTCAAACGTTGTTTCTCGTTGTATATCCTTTAATCCTAGAGTTATATTGATAAATAACGTGTACGAATTTGTTTAACGCATTTGTTTTGGTTACTCGACGTCTCCGTTCTCGTGTAGCCTACATATTGCGTTTTTTTTTTAATTTGCTTACCGGGCTAAAGGTTAGCATGTTTAAAATACGTAAGTCGTTTTGTTCATCAAATTTAAGTAGATAACTCATCAGTTGTTTGCATCAGAGCGACAATTTTTGAGATAGTTATTAAAACTGTTTAAAGGTTGTCAAACGTTGTTTCTCGTTGTATATCCTTTAATTCTAGAGTTAAATTGATAAATAACGTGTACGAATTTGTTTAACGCATTTGTTTTGGTTACTCGACGTCTCCGTTCTCGTGTAGCCTACATATTGCGTTTTTTTTTTAATTTGCTTACCGGGCTAAAGGTTAGCATGTTTAAAATACGTAAGTCGTTTTGTTCATCATATTTAAGTAGATAACTCATCAGTTGTTTGCATCAGAGCGATAATTTTTGAGATAGTTATTAAAACTGTTTAAAGGTTGTCAAACATTGTTTCTCGTTGTATATCCTTTAATTCTAGAGTTAAATTGATAAATAACGTGTACGAATTTGTTTAACGCATTTGTTTTGGTTACTCGACGTCTCCTTTCTCGTGTAGCCTACATATTGCGTTTTTTTTTTAATTTGCTTACCGGGCTAAAGGTTAGCATGTTTAAAATACGTAAGTCGTTTTGTTCATCAAATTTAAGTAGATAACTCATCAGTTGTTTGCATCAGAGCGATAATTTTTGAGATAGTTATTAAAACTGTTTAAAGGTTGTCAAACGTTGTTTCTCGTTGTATATCCTTTAGTTCTAGAGTTAAATTGATAAATAACGTGTACGAATTTGTTTAACGCATTTGTTTTGGTTACTCGACGTCTTCGTTCTCGTGTAGCCTACATATTGCGTTTTTTTTTTAATTTGCTTACCGGGCTAAAGGTTAGCATGTTTAAAATACGTAAGTCGTTTTGTTCATCAAATTTAAGTAGATAACTCATCAGTTGTTTGCATCAGAGCGATAATTTTTGAGATAGTTATTAAAACTGTTTAAAGGTTGTCAAACGTTGTTTCTCGTTGTATATCCTTTAATTCTAGAGTTAAATTGATAAATAACGTGTACGAATTTGTTTAACGCATTTGTTTTGGTTACTCGACGTCTCCGTTCTCGTGTAGCCTACATATTGCGTTTTTTTTTTAATTTGCTTACCGGGCTAAAGGTTAGCATGTTTAAAATACGTAAGTCGTTTTGTTCATCAAATTTAAGTAGATAACTCATCAGTTGTTTGCATCAGAGCGACAATTTTTGAGATAGTTATTAAAACTGTTTAAAGGTTGTCAAACGTTGTTTCTCGTTGTATATCCTTTAATTCTAGAGTTAAATTGATAAATAACGTGTACGAATTTGTTTAACGCATTTGTTTTGGTTACTGGACGTCTCCGTTCTCGTGTAGCCTACATATTGCGTTTTTTTTTTAATTTGCTTACCGGGCTAAAGGTTAGCATGTTTAAAATACGTAAGTCGTTTTGTTCAACAAATTTAAGTAGATAACTCATCAGTTGTTTGCATCAGAGCGACAATTTTTGAGATAGTTATTAAAACTGTTTAAAGGTTGTCAAACGTTGTTTCTCGTTGTATATCCTTTAATTCTAGAGTTAAATTGATAAATAACGTATACGAATTTGTTTAACGCATTTGTTTTGGTTACTCGACGTCTCCGTTCTCGTGTAGCCTACGTATTGCGTTTTTTTTAAATTTGCTTACCGGGCTAAAGGTTAGCATGTTTAAAATACGTAAGTCGTTTTGTTCATCAAATTTAAGTAGATAACTCAGCAGTTGTTTGCATCAGAGCGACAATTTTTGAGATAGTTATTAAAACTGTTTAAAGGTTGTCAAACGTTGTTTCTCGTTGTATATCCTTTAATTCTAGAGTTAAATTGATAAATAACGTGTACGAATTTGTTTAACGCATTTGTTTTGGTTACTCGACGTCTCCGTTCTCGTGTAGCCTACATATTGCGTTTTTTTTTTTTAATTTGCTTACCGGGCTAAAGGTTAGCATGTTTAAAATACGTAAGTCGTTTTGTTCAACAAATTTAAGTAGATAACTCATCAGTTGTTTGCATCAGAGCGATAATTTTTGAGATAGTTATTAAAACTGTTTAAAGGTTGTCAAACGTTGTTTCTCGTTGTATATCCTTTAATTCTAGAGTTAAATTGATAAATAACGTGTACGAATTTGTTTAACGCATTTGTTTTTGTTACTCGACGTCTCCGTTCTCGTGTAGCCTACATATTGCGTTTTTTTTTTAATTTGCTTACCGGGCTAAAGGTTAGCATGTTTAAAATACGTAAGTCGTTTTGTTCAACAAATTTAAGTAGATAACTCATCAGTTGTTTGCATCAGAGCGATAATTTTTGAGATAGTTATTAAAACTGTTTAAAGGTTGTCAAACGTTGTTTCTCGTTGTATATCCTTTAATTCTAGAGTTAAATTGATAAATAACGTGTACGAATTTGTTTAACGCATTTGTTTTGGTTACTCGACGTCTCCGTTCTCGTGTAGCCTACATATTGCGTTTTTTTTTTAATTTGCTTACCGGGCTAAAGGTTAGCATGTTTAAAATACGTAAGTCGTTTTGTTCATCATATTTAAGTAGATAACTCATTAGTTGTTTGCATCAGAGCGATAATTTTTGAGATAGTTATTAAAACTGTTTAAAGGTTGTCAAACGTTGTTTCTCGTTGTATATCCTTTAATTCTAGAGTTAAATTGATAAATAACGTGTACGAATTTGTTTAACGCATTTGTTTTGGTTACTCGACGTCTCCGTTCTCGTGTAGCCTACATATTGCGTTTTTTTTTTAATTTGCTTACCGGGCTAAAGGTTAGCATGTTTAAAATACGTAAGTCGTTTTGTTCATCAAATTTAAGTAGATAACTCATCAGTTGTTTGCATCAGAGCGATAATTTTTGAGATAGTTATTAAAACTGTTTAAAGGTTGTCAAACGTTGTTTCTCGTTGTATATCCTTTAATTCTAGAGTTAAATTGATAAATAACGTGTACGAATTTGTTTAACGCATTTGTTTTGGTTACTCGACGTCTCCGTTCTCGTGTAGCCTACATATTGCGTTTTGCTAAAGGTTAGCATGTTTAAAATACGTAAGTCGTTTTGTTCATCAAATTTAAGTAGATAACTCCTCAGTTGTTTGCATCAGAGCGATAATTTTTGAGATAGTTATTAAAACTGTTTAAAGGTTGTCAAACGTTGTTTCTCGTTGTATATCCTTTAATTCTAGAGTTAAATTGATAAATAACGTGTACGAATTTGTTTAACGCATTTGTTTTGGTTACTCGACGTCTCCGTTCTCGTGTAGCCTACATATTGCGTTTTTTTTTAAATTTGCTTACCGGGCTAAAGGTTAGCATGTTTAAAATACGTAAGTCGTTTTGTTCATCAAATTTAAGTAGATAACTCATCAGTTGTTTGCATCAGAGCGATAATTTTTGAGATAGTTATTAAAACTGTTTAAAGGTTGTCAAACGTTGTTTCTGGTTGTATATCCTTTAATTCTAGAGTTAAATGGATAAATAACGTGTACGAATTTGTTTAACGCATTTGTTTTGGTTACTCGACGTCTCCGTTCTCGTGTAGCCTACATATTGCGTTTTTTTTTTTAATTTGCTTACCGGGCTAAAGGTTAGCATGTTTAAAATACGTAAGTCGTTTTGTTCATCATATTTAAGTAGATAACTCATCAGTTGTTTGCATCAGAGCGATAATTTTTGAGATAGTTATTAAAACTGTTTAAAGGTTGTCAAACGTTGTTTCTCGTTGTATATCCTTTAATTCTAGAGTTAAATTGATAAATAACGTGTACGAATTTGTTTAACGCATTTGTTTTGGTTACTCGACGTCTCCGTTCTCGTGTAGCCTACATATTGCGTTTTTTTTTAATTTGCTTACCGGGCTGAAGGTTACCATGTTTAGAATACGTAAGTCGTTTTGTTCAACAAATTTAAGTAGATAACTCATCAGTTGTTTGCATCAGAGCGAGAATTTTTGAGATAGTTATTAAAACTGTTTAAAGGTTGTCAAACGTTGTTTCTCGTTGTATATCCTTTAATTCTAGGGTTAAATTGATAAATAACGTGTACGAATTTGTTTAACGCATTTGTTTGGTTACTCGACGTCTCCGTTCTCGTGTAGCCTACATATTGCGTTTTTTTTTAATTTGCTTACCGGGCTAAAGGTTAGCATTTTTAAAATATTAAGTGGTTTTGTTCATCATATTTAAGTAGATAACTCATCAGTTGTTTGCATCAGAGCGATAATTTTTGAGATAGTTATTAAAAGTGTTTAAAGGTTGTCAAACGTTGTTTCTCGTTGTATATCCTTTAATTCTAGAGTTAAATTGATAAATAACGTGTACGAATTTGTTTAACGCATTTGTTTTGGTTACTCGACGTCTCCGTTCTCGTGTAGCCTACATATTGCGTTTTTTTTTTTAATTTGCTTACCGGGCTAAAGGTTAGCATGTTTAAAATACGTAAGTCGTTTTGTTCATCATATTTAAGTAGATAACTCATCAGTTGTTTGCATCAGAGCGATAATTTTTGAGATAGTTATTAAAACTGTTTAAAGGTTGTCAAACGTTGTTTCTCGTTGTATATCCTTTAATTCTAGAGTTAAATTGATAAATAACGTGTACGAATTTGTTTAACGCACTTGTTTTGGTTACTCGACGTCTCCGTTCTCGTGTAGCCTACATATTGCGTTTTTTTTTTATTTGCTTACCGGGCTAAAGGTTAGCATGTTTAAAATACGTAAGTCGTTTTGTTCATCAAATTTAAGTAGATAACTCATCAGTTGTTTGCATCAGAGCGATAATTTTTGAGATAGTTATTAAAACTGTTTAAAGGTTGTCAAACGTTGTTTCTCGTTGTATATCCTTTAATCCTAGAGTTAAATTGATAAATAACGTGTACGAATTTGTTTAACGCATTTGTTTTGGTTACTCGACGTCTCCGTTCTCGTGTAGCCTACATATTGCGTTTTTTTTTTAATTTGCTTACCGGGCTAAAGGTTAGCATGTTTAAAATACGTAAGTCGTTTTGTTCATCAAATTTAAGTAGATAACTCATCAGTTGTTTGCATCAGAGCGACAATTTTTGAGATAGTTATTAAAACTGTTTAAAGGTTGTCAAACGTTGTTTCTCGTTGTATGTCCTTTAATTCTAGAGTTAAATTGATAAATAACGTGTACGAATTTGTTTAACGCATTTGTTTTGGTTACTCGACGTCTCCGTTCTCGTGTAGCCTACATATTGCGTTTTTTTTTTAATTTGCTTACCGGGCTAAAGGTTAGCATGTTTAAAATACGTAAGTCGTTTTGTTCATCATATTTAAGTAGATAACTCATCAGTTGTTTGCATCAGAGCGATAATTTTTGAGATAGTTATTAAAACTGTTTAAAGGTTGTCAAACGTTGTTTCTCGTTGTATATCCTTTAATTCTAGAGTTAAATTGATAAATAACGTGTACGAATTTGTTTAACGCATTTGTTTTGGTTACTCGACGTCTCCTTTCTCGTGTAGCCTACATATTGCGTTTTTTTTTAATTTGCTTACCGGGCTAAAGGTTAGCATGTTTAAAATACGTAAGTCGTTTTGTTCATCAAATTTAAGTAGATAACTCATCAGTTGTTTGCATCAGAGCGATAATTTTTGAGATAGTTATTAAAACTGTTTAAAGGTTGTCAAACGTTGTTTCTCGTTGTATATCCTTTAGTTCTAGAGTTAAATTGATAAATAACGTGTACGAATTTGTTTAACGCATTTGTTTTGGTTACTCGACGTCTTCGTTCTCGTGTAGCCTACATATTGCGTTTTTTTTTTAATTTGCTTACCGGGCTAAAGGTTAGCATGTTTAAAATACGTAAGTCGTTTTGTTCATCAAATTTAAGTAGATAACTCATCAGTTGTTTGCATCAGAGCGATAATTTTTGAGATAGTTATTAAAACTGTTTAAAGGTTGTCAAACGTTGTTTCTCGTTGTATATCCTTTAATTCTAGAGTTAAATTGATAAATAACGTGTACGAATTTGTTTAACGCATTTGTTTTGGTTACTGGACGTCTCCGTTCTCGTGTAGCCTACATATTGCGTTTTTTTTTTAATTTGCTTACCGGGCTAAAGGTTAGCATGTTTAAAATACGTAAGTCGTTTTGTTCAACAAATTTAAGTAGATAACTCATCAGTTGTTTGCATCAGAGCGACAATTTTTGAGATAGTTATTAAAACTGTTTAAAGGTTGTCAAACGTTGTTTCTCGTTGTATATCCTTTAATTCTAGAGTCAAATTGATAAATAACGTATACGAATTTGTTTAACGCATTTGTTTTGGTTACTCGACGTCTCCGTTCTCGTGTAGCCTACGTATTGCGTTTTTTTTAAATTTGCTTACCGGGCTAAAGGTTAGCATGTTTAAAATACGTAAGTCGTTTTGTTCATCAAATTTAAGTAGATAACTCAGCAGTTGTTTGCATCAGAGCGACAATTTTTGAGATAGTTATTAAAACTGTTTAAAGGTTGTCAAACGTTGTTTCTCGTTGTATATCCTTTAATTCTAGAGTTAAATTGATAAATAACGTGTACGAATTTGTTTAACGCATTTGTTTTGGTTCCTCGACGTCTCCGTTCTCGTGTAGCCTACATATTGCGTTTTTTTTTTTTAATTTGCTTTCCGGGCTAAAGGTTAGCATGTTTAAAATACGTAAGTCGTTTTGTTCAACAAATTTAAGTAGATAACTCATCAGTTGTTTGCATCAGAGCGATAATTTTTGAGATAGTTATTAAAACTGTTTAAAGGTTGTCAAACGTTGTTTCTCGTTGTATATCCTTTAATTCTAGAGTTAAATTGATAAATAACGTGTACGAATTTGTTTAACGCATTTGTTTTTGTTACTCGACGTCTCCGTTCTCGTGTAGCCTACATATTGCGTTTTTTTTTTAATTTGCTTACCGGGCTAAAGGTTAGCATGTTTAAAATACGTAAGTCGTTTTGTTCAACAAATTTAAGTAGATAACTCATCAGTTGTTTGCATCAGAGCGATAATTTTTGAGATAGTTATTAAAACTGTTTAAAGGTTGTCAAACGTTGTTTCTCGTTGTATATCCTTTAATTCTAGAGTTAAATTGATAAATAACGTGTACGAATTTGTTTAACGCATTTGTTTTGGTTACTCGACGTCTCCGTTCTCGTGTAGCCTACATATTGCGTTTTTTTTTTAATTTGCTTACCGGGCTAAAGGTTAGCATGTTTAAAATACGTAAGTCGTTTTGTTCATCATATTTAAGTAGATAACTCATTAGTTGTTTGCATCAGAGCGATAATTTTTGAGATAGTTATTAAAACTGTTTAAAGGTTGTCAAACGTTGTTTCTCGTTGTATATCCTTTAATTCTAGAGTTAAATTGATAAATAACGTGTACGAATTTGTTTAACGCATTTGTTTTGGTTACTCGACGTCTCCGTTCTCGTGTAGCCTACATATTGCGTTTTTTTTTTTAATTTGCTTACCGGGCTAAAGGTTAGCATGTTTAAAATACGTAAGTCGTTTTGTTCATCAAATTTAAGTAGATAACTCATCAGTTGTTTGCATCAGAGCGATAATTTTTGAGATAGTTATTAAAACTGTTTAAAGGTTGTCAAACGTTGTTTCTCGTTGTATATCCTTTAATTCTAGAGTTAAATTGATAAATAACGTGTACGAATTTGTTTAACGCATTTGTTTTGGTTACTCGACGTCTCCGTTCTCGTGTAGCCTACATATTGCGTTTTTTTTTTAATTTGCTTACCGGGCTAAAGGTTAGCATGCTTAAAATACGTAAGTCGTTTTGTTCATCAAATTTAAGTAGATAACTCATCAGTTGTTTGCATCAGAGCGATAATTTTTGAGATAGTTATTAAAACTGTTTAAAGGTTGTCAAACGTTGTTTCTCGTTGTATATCCTTTAATTCTAGAGTTAAATTGATAAATA
The DNA here is from genome assembly GCF_040869045.1 of Eurosta solidaginis. Taxonomy (NCBI): domain Eukaryota; kingdom Metazoa; phylum Arthropoda; class Insecta; order Diptera; family Tephritidae; genus Eurosta; species Eurosta solidaginis. Next base: position 371,804 of record NW_027136938.1, read on the forward strand.
ACGTGTACGAATTTGTTTAACGCATTTGTTTTGGTTACTCGACGTCTCCGTTCTCGTGTAGCCTACATATTGCGTTTTTTTTTAATTTGCTTACCGGGCTAAAGGTTAGCATGTTTAAAATACGTAAGTCGTTTTGTTCATCAAATTTGAGTAGATAACTCATCAGTTGTTTGCATCAGAGCGATAATTTTTGAGATAGTTATTAAAACTGTTTAAAGGTTGTCAAACGTTGTTTCTCGTTGTATATCCTTTAATTCTAGAGTTAAATTGATAAATAACGTGTACGAATTTGTTTAACGCATTTGTTTTGGTTACTCGACGTCTCCGTTCTCGTGTAGCCTACATATTGCGTTTTTTTTTTAATTTGCTTACGGGGCTAAAGGTTAGCATGTTTAAAATACGTAAGTCGTTTTGTTCATCAAATTTAAGTAGATAACTCATCAGTTGTTTGCATCAGAGCGACAATTTTTGAGATAGTTATTAAAACTGTTTAAAGGTTGTCAAACGTTGTTTCTCGTTGTATATCCTTTAATTCTAGAGTTAAATTGATAAATTACGTGTACGAATTTGTTTAACGCATTTGTTTTGGTTACTCGACGTCTCCGTTCTCGTGTAGCCTACATATTGCGTTTTTTTTTTAATTTGCTTACCGGGCTAAAGGTTAGCATGTTTAAAATACGTAAGTCGTTTTGTTCATCATATTTAAGTAGATAACTCATTAGTTGTTTGCATCAGAGCGATAATTTTTGAGATAGTTATTAAAACTGTTTAAAGGTTGTCAAACGTTGTTTCTCGTTGTATATCCTTTAATTCTAGAGTTAAATTGATAAATAACGTGTACGAATTTGTTTAACGCATTTGTTTTGGTTACTCGACGTCTCCGTTCTCGTGTAGCCTACATATTGCGTTTTTTTTTTAATTTGCTTACCGGGCTAAAGGTTAGCATGTTTAAAATACGTAAGTCGTTTTGTTCATCAAATTTAAGTAGATAACTCATCAGTTGTTTGCATCAGAGCGATAATTTTTGAGATAGTTATTAAAACTGTTTAAAGGTTGTCAAACGTTGTTTCTCGTTGTATATCCTTTAATTCTAGAGTTAAATTGATAAATAACGTGTACGAATTTGTTTAACGCATTTGTTTTGGTTACTCGCCGTCTCCGTTCTCGTGTAGCCTACATATTGCGTTTTTTTTTTTAATTTGCTTACCGGGCTAAAGGTTAGCATGCTTAAAATACGTAAGTCGTTTTGTTCATCAAATTTAAGTAGATAACTCATCAGTTGTTTGCATCAGAGCGATAATTTTTGAGATAGTTATTAAAACTGTTTAAAGGTTGTCAAACGTTGTTTCTCGTTGTATATCCTTTAATTCTAGAGTTAAATTGATAAATAACGTGTACGAATTTGTTTAACGCATTTGTTTTGGTTACTCGACGTCTCCGTTCTCGTGTAGCCTACATATTGCGTTTTTTTTTTAATTTGCTTACCGGGCTAAAGGTTAGCATGTTTAAAATACGTAAGTCGTTTTGTTCATCAAATTTGAGTAGATAACTCATCAGTTGTTTGCATCAGAGCGATAATTTTTGAGATAGTTATTAAAACTGTTTAAAGGTTGTCAAACGTTGTTTCTCGTTGTATATCCTTTAATTCTAGAGTTAAATTGATAAATAACGTGTACGAATTTGTTTAACGCATTTGTTTTGGTTACTCGACGTCTCCGTTCTCGTGTAGCCTACATATTGCGTTTTTTTTTTAATTTGCTTACCGGGCTAAAGGTTAGCATGTTTAAAATACGTAAGTCGTTTTGTTCATCAAATTTAAGTAGATAACTCATCAGTTGTTTGCATCAGAGCGATAATTTTTGAGATAGTTATTAAAACTGTTTAAAGGTTGTCAAACGTTGTTTCTCGTTGTATATCCTTTAATTCTAGAGTTAAATTGATAAATAACGTGTACGAATTTGTTTAACGCATTTGTTTTGGTTACTCGACGTCTCCGTTCTCGTGTAGCCTACATATTGCGTTTTTTTTTTTAATTTGCTTACCGGGCTAAAGGTTAGCATGTTTAAAATACGTAAGTCGTTTTGTTCATCAAATTTAAGTAGATAACTCATCAGTTGTTTGCATCAGAGCGACAATTTTTGAGATAGTTATTAAAACTGTTTAAAGGTTGTCAAACGTTGTTTCTCGTTGTATATCCTTTAATTCTAGAGTTAAACTGATAAATAACGTGTACGAATTTGTTTAACGCATTTGTTTTGGTTACTCGACGTCTCCGTTCTCGTGTAGCCTACATATTGCGATTTTTTTTTTTAATTTGCTTACCGGGCTAAAGGTTAGCATGTTTAAAATACGTAAGTCGTTTTGTTCATCAAATTTAAGTAGATAACTCATCAGTTGTTTGCATCAGAGCGATAATTTTTGAGATAGTTATTAAAACTGTTTAAAGGTTGTCAAACGTTGTTTCTCGTTGTATATCCTTTAATTCTAGAGTTAAATTGATAAATAACGTGTACGAATTTGTTTAACGCATTGGTTTTGGTTACTCGACGTCTCCGTTCTCGTGTAGCCTACATATTGCGTTTTTTTTTTAATTTGCTTACCGGGCTAAAGGTTAGCATGTTTAAAATACGTAAGTCGTTTTGTTCATCAAATTTAAGTAGATAACTCATCAGTTGTTTGCATCAGAGCGACAATTTTTGAGATAGTTATTAAAACTGTTTAAAGGTTGTCAAACGTTGTTTCTCGTTGTATATCCTTTAATTCTAGAGTTAAATTGATAAATAACGTGTACGAATTTGTTTAACGCATTTGTTTTGGTTACTCGACGTCTCCGTTCTCGTGTAGCCTACATATTGCGTTTTTTTTTTTAATTTGCTTACCGGGCATGTTTAAAATACGTAAGTCGTTTTGTTCATCAAATTTAAGTAGATAACTCATCAGTTGTTTGCATCAGAGCGATAATTTTTGAGATAGTTATTAAAACTGTTTAAAGGTTGTCAAACGTTGTTTCTCGTTGTATATCCTTTAATTCTAGAGTTAAATTGATAACTAACGTGTACGAATTTGTTTAACGCATTTGTTTTGGTTACTCGACGTCTCCGTTCTCGTCTAGCCTACATATTGCGTTTTTTTTTTAATTTGCTTACCGGGCTAAAGGTTAGCATGTTTAAAATACGTAAGTCGTTTTGTTCATCAAATTTAAGTAGATAACTCATCAGTTGTTTGCATCAGAGCGACAATTTTTGAGATAGTTATTAAAACTGTTTAAAGGTTGTCAAACGTTGTTTCTCGTTGTATATCCTTTAATTCTAGAGTTAAATTGATAAATAACGTGTACGAATTTGTTTAACGCATTTGTTTTGGTTACTCAACGTCTCCGTTCTCGTGTAGCCTACATATTGCGTTTTTTTTTAAATTTGCTTACCGGGCTAAAGGTTAGCATGTTTAAAATACGTAAGTCGTTTTGTTCATCAAATTTAAGTAGACAACTCATCAGTTGTTTGCATCAGAGCGACAATTTTTGAGATAGTTATTAAAACTGTTTAAAGGTTGTCAAACGTTGTTTCTCGTTGTATATCCTTTAATTCTAGAGTTAAATTGATAAATAACGTGTACGAATTTGTTTAACGCATTTGTTTTGGTTACTCGACGTCTCCGTTCTCGTGTAGCCTACATATTGCGTTTTTTTTTAATTTGCTTACCGGGCTAAAGGTTAGCATGTTTAAAATACGTAAGTCGTTTTGTTCATCATATTTAAGTAGATAACTCATCAGTTGTTTGCATCAGAGCGATAATTTTTGAGATAGTTAATAAAACTGTTTAAAGGTTGTCAAACGTTGTTTCTCGTTGTATATCCTTTAATTCTAGAGTTAAATTGATAAATAACGTGTACGAATTTGTTTAACGCATTTGTTTTGGTTACTCGACGTCTCCGTTCTCGTGTAGCCTACATATTGCGTTTTTTTTTTTAATTTGCTTACCGGGCTAAAGGTTAGCATGTTTAAAATACGTAAGTTGTTTTGTTCATCAAATTTAAATAGATAACTCGTCAGTTGTTTGCATCAGAGCGATAATTTTTGAGATAGTTATTAAAACTGTTTAAAGGTTGTCAAACGTTGTTTCTCGTTGTATATCCTTTAATTCTAGAGTTAAATTGATAAATAACGTGTACGAATTTGTTTAACGCATTTGTTTTGGTTACTCGACGTCTCCGTTCTCGTGTAGCCTACATATTGCGTTTTTTTTTTAATTTGCTTACCGGGCTAAAGGTTAGCATGTTTAAAATACGTAAGTCGTTTTGTTCATCAAATTTAAGTAGATAACTCATCAGTTGTTTGCATCAGAGCGACAATTTTTGAGATAGTTATTAAAACTGTTTAAAGGTTGTCAAACGTTGTTTCTCGTTGTATATCCTTTAATTCTAGAGTTAAATTGATAAATAACGTGTACGAATTTGTTTAACGGATTTGTTTTGGTTACTCGACGTCTCCGTTCTCGTGTAGCCTACATATTGCGTTTTTTTTTAAATTTGCTTACCGGGCTAAAGGTTAGCATGTTTAAAATACGTAAGTCGTTTTGTTCATCAAATTTAAGTAGATAACTCATCAGTTGTTTGCATCAGAGCGATAATTTTTGAGATAGTTATTAAAACTGTTTAAAGGTTGTCAAACGTTGTTTCTCGTTGTATATCCTTTAATTCTAGAGTTAAATTGATATATAACGTGTACGAATTTGTTTAACGCATTTGTTTTGGTTACTCGACGTCGCCGTTCTCGTGTAGCCTACATATTGCGTTTTTTTTTTAATTTGCTTAACGGGCTAAAGGTTAGCATGTTTAAAATACGTAAGTCGTTTTGTTCATCAAATTTAAGTAGATAACTCATCAGTTGTTTGCATCAGAGCGATAATTTTTGAGATAGTTATTAAAACTGTTTAAAGGTTGTCAAACGTTGTTTCTCGTTGTATATCCTTTAATTCTAGAGTTAAATTGATAAATAACGTGTACGAATTTGTTTAACGCATTTGTTTTGGTTACTCGACGTCTCCGTTCTCGTGTAGCCTACATATTGCGTTTTTTTTTTAATTTGCTTACCGGGCTAAAGGTTAGCATGTTTAAAATACGTAAGTCGTTTTGTTCATTAAATTTAAGTAGATAACTCATCAGTTGTTTGCATCAGAGCGACAATTTTTGAGATAGTTATTAAAACTGTTTAAAGCTTGTCAAACGTTGTTTCTCGTTGTATATCCTTTAATTCTAGAGTTAAATTGATAAATTACGTGTACGAATTTGTTTAACGCATTTGTTTTGGTTACTCGACGTCTCCGTTCTCGTGTAGCCTACATATTGCGTTTTTTTTTTAATTTGCTTACCGGGCTAAAGGTTAGCATGTTTAAAATACGTAAGTCGTTTTGTTCATCATATTTAAGTAGATAACTCATTAGTTGTTTGCATCAGAGCGATAATTTTTGAGATAGTTATTAAAACTGTTTAAAGGTTGTCAAACGTTGTTTCTCGTTGTATATCCTTTAATTCTAGAGTTAAATTGATAAATAACGTGTACGAATTTGTTTAACGCATTTGTTTTGGTTACTCGAAGTCTCCGTTCTCGTGTAGCCTACATATTGCGTTTTTTTTTTAATTTGCTTACCGGGCTAAAGGTTAGCATGTTTAAAATACGTAAGTCGTTTTGTTCATCAAATTTAAGTAGATAACTCATCAGTTGTTTGCATCAGAGCGATAATTTTTGAGATAGTTATTAAAACTGTTTAAAGGTTGTCAAACGTTGTTTCTCGTTGTATATCCTTTAATTCTAGAGTTAAATTGATAAATAACGTGTACGAATTTGTTTAACGCATTTGTGTTGGTTACTCGACGTCTCCGTTCTCGTGTAGCCTACATATTGCGTTTTTTTTTTAATTTGCTTACCGGGCTAAAGGTTAGCATGCTTAAAATACGTAAGTCGTTTTGTTCATCAAATTTAAGTAGATAACTCATCAGTTGTTTGCATCAGAGCGATAATTTTTGAGATAGTTATTAAAACTGTTTAAAGGTTGTCAAACGTTGTTTCTCGTTGTATATCCTTTAATTCTAGAGTTAAATTGATAAATAACGTGTACGAATTTGTTTAACGCATTTGTTTTGGTTACTCGACGTCTCCGTTCTCGTGTAGCCTACATATTGCGTTTTTTTTTTAATTTGCTTACCGGGCTAAAGGTTAGCATGTTTAAAATACGTAAGTCGTTTTGTTCATCAAATTTGAGTAGATAACTCATCAGTTGTTTGCATCAGAGCGATAATTTTTGAGATAGTTATTAAAACTGTTTAAAGGTTGTCAAACGTTGTTTCTCGTTGTATATCCTTTAATTCTAGAGTTAAATTGATAAATAACGTGTACGAATTTGTTTAACGCATTTGTTTTGGTTACTCGACGTCTCCGTTCTCGTGTAGCCTACATATTGCGTTTTTTTTTTAATTTGCTTACCGGGCTAAAGGTTAGCATGTTTAAAATACGTAAGTCGTTTTGTTCATCAAATTTAAGTAGATAACTCATCAGTTGTTTGCATCAGAGCGATAATTTTTGAGATAGTTATTAAAACTGTTTAAAGGTTGTCAAACGTTGTTTCTCGTTGTATATCCTTTAATTCTAGAGTTAAATTGATAAATAACGTGTACGAATTTGTTTAACGCATTTGTTTTGGTTACTCGACGTCTCCGTTCTCGTGTAGCCTACATATTGCGTTTTTTTTTTAATTTGCTTACCGGGCTAAAGGTTAGCATGTTTAAAATACGTAAGTCGTTTTGTTCATCAAATTTAAGTAGATAACTCATCAGTTGTTTGCATCAGAGCGACAATTTTTGAGATAGTTATTAAAACTGTTTAAAGGTTGTCAAACGTTGTTTCTCGTTGTATATCCTTTAATTCTAGAGTTAAACTGATATATAACGTGTACGAATTTGTTTAACGCATTTGTTTTGGTTACTCGACGTCTCCGTTCTCGTGTAGCCTACATATTGCGTTTTTTTTTTAATTTGCTTACCGGGCTAAAGGTTAGCATGTTTAAAATACGTAAGTCGTTTTGTTCATCATATTTAAGTAGATAACTCATTAGTTGTTTGCATCAGAGCGATAATTTTTGAGATAGTTATTAAAACTGTTTAAAGGTTGTCAAACGTTGTTTCTCGTTGTATATCCTTTAATTCTAGAGTTAAATTGATAAATAACGTGTACGAATTTGTTTAACGCATTTGTTTTGGTTACTCGAAGTCTCCGTTCTCGTGTAGCCTACATATTGCGTTTTTTTTTTAATTTGCTTACCGGGCTAAAGGTTAGCATGTTTAAAATACGTAAGTCGTTTTGTTCATCAAATTTAAGTAGATAACTCATCAGTTGTTTGCATCAGAGCGATAATTTTTGAGATAGTTATTAAAACTGTTTAAAGGTTGTCAAACGTTGTTTCTCGTTGTATATCCTTTAATTCTAGAGTTAAATTGATAAATAACGTGTACGAATTTGTTTAACGCATTTGTGTTGGTTACTCGACGTCTCCGTTCTCGTGTAGCCTACATATTGCGTTTTTTTTTTAATTTGCTTACCGGGCTAAAGGTTAGCATGCTTAAAATACGTAAGTCGTTTTGTTCATCAAATTTAAGTAGATAACTCATCAGTTGTTTGCATCAGAGCGATAATTTTTGAGATAGTTATTAAAACTGTTTAAAGGTTGTCAAACGTTGTTTCTCGTTGTATATCCTTTAATTCTAGAGTTAAATTGATAAATAACGTGTACGAATTTGTTTAACGCATTTGTTTTGGTTACTCGACGTCTCCGTTCTCGTGTAGCCTACATATTGCGTTTTTTTTTTAATTTGCTTACCGGGCTAAAGGTTAGCATGTTTAAAATACGTAAGTCGTTTTGTTCATCAAATTTGAGTAGATAACTCATCAGTTGTTTGCATCAGAGCGATAATTTTTGAGATAGTTATTAAAACTGTTTAAAGGTTGTCAAACGTTGTTTCTCGTTGTATATCCTTTAATTCTAGAGTTAAATTGATAAATAACGTGTACGAATTTGTTTAACGCATTTGTTTTGGTTACTCGACGTCTCCGTTCTCGTGTAGCCTACATATTGCGTTTTTTTTTTAATTTGCTTACCGGGCTAAAGGTTAGCATGTTTAAAATACGTAAGTCGTTTTGTTCATCAAATTTAAGTAGATAACTCATCAGTTGTTTGCATCAGAGCGATAATTTTTGAGATAGTTATTAAAACTGTTTAAAGGTTGTCAAACGTTGTTTCTCGTTGTATATCCTTTAATTCTAGAGTTAAATTGATAAATAACGTGTACGAATTTGTTTAACGCATTTGTTTTGGTTACTCGACGTCTCCGTTCTCGTGTAGCCTACATATTGCGTTTTTTTTTTAATTTGCTTACCGGGCTAAAGGTTAGCATGTTTAAAATACGTAAGTCGTTTTGTTCATCAAATTTAAGTAGATAACTCATCAGTTGTTTGCATCAGAGCGACAATTTTTGAGATAGTTATTAAAACTGTTTAAAGGTTGTCAAACGTTGTTTCTCGTTGTATATCCTTTAATTCTAGAGTTAAACTGATATATAACGTGTACGAATTTGTTTAACGCATTTGTTTTGGTTACTCGACGTCTCCGTTCTCGTGTAGCCTACATATTGCGATTTTTTTTTTTAATTTGCTTACCGGGCTAAAGGTTAGCATGTTTAAAATACGTAAGTCGTTTTGTTCATCAAATTTAAGTAGATAACTCATCAGTTGTTTGCATCAGAGCGATAATTTTTGAGATAGTTATTAAAACTGTTTAAAGGTTGTCAAACGTTGTTTCTCGTTGTATATCCTTTAATTCTAGAGTTAAATTGATAAATAACGTGTACGAATTTGTTTAACGCATTTGTTTTGGTTACTCGACGTCTCCGTTCTCGTGTAGCCTACATATTGCGTTTTTTTTTTAATTTGCTTACCGGGCTAAAGGTTAGCATGTTTAAAATACGTAAGTCGTTTTGTTCATCAAATTTAAGTAGATAACTCATCAGTTGTTTGCATCAGAGCGACAATTTTTGAGATAGTTATTAAAACTGTTTAAAGGTTGTCAAACGTTGTTTCTCGTTGTATATCCTTTAATTCTAGAGTTAAATTGATAAATAACGTGTACGAATTTGTTTAACGCATTTGTTTTGGTTACTCGACGTCTCCGTTCTCGTGTAGCCTACATATTGCGTTTTTTTTTTAATTTGCTTACCGGGCTAAAGGTTAGCATGTTTAAAATACGTAAGTCGTTTTGTTCATCAAATTTAAGTAGATAACTCATCAGTTGTTTGCATCAGAGCGATAATTTTTGAGATAGTTATTAAAACTGTTTAAAGGTTGTCAAACGTTGTTTCTCGTTGTATATCCTTTAATTCTAGAGTTAAATTGATAAATAACGTGTACGAATTTGTTTAACGCATTTGTTTTGGTTACTCGACGTCTCCGTTCTCGTCTAGCCTACATATTGCGTTTTTTTTTTAATTTGCTTACCGGGCTAAAGGTTAGCATGTTTAAAATACGTAAGTCGTTTTGTTCATCAAATTTAAGTAGATAACTCATCAGTTGTTTGCATCAGAGCGACAATTTTTGAGATAGTTATTAAAACTGTTTAAAGGTTGTCAAACGTTGTTTCTCGTTGTATATCCTTTAATTCTAGAGTTAAATTGATAAATAACGTGTACGAATTTGTTTAACGCATTTGTTTTGGTTACTCAACGTCTCCGTTCTCGTGTAGCCTACATATTGCGTTTTTTTTTAAATTTGCTTACCGGGCTAAAGGTTAGCATGTTTAAAATACGTAAGTCGTTTTGTTCATCAAATTTAAGTAGACAACTCATCAGTTGTTTGCATCAGAGCGACAATTTTTGAGATAGTTATTAAAACTGTTTAAAGGTTGTCAAACGTTGTTTCTCGTTGTATATCCTTTAATTCTAGAGTTAAATTGATAAATAACGTGTACGAATTTGTTTAACGCATTTGTTTTGGTTACTCGACGTCTCCGTTCTCGTGTAGCCTACATATTGCGTTTTTTTTTAATTTGCTTACCGGGCTAAAGGTTAGCATGTTTAAAATACGTAAGTCGTTTTGTTCATCATATTTAAGTAGATAACTCATCAGTTGTTTGCATCAGAGCGATAATTTTTGAGATAGTTAATAAAACTGTTTAAAGGTTGTCAAACGTTGTTTCTCGTTGTATATCCTTTAATTCTAGAGTTAAATTGATAAATAACGTGTACGAATTTGTTTAACGCATTTGTTTTGGTTACTCGACGTCTCCGTTCTCGTGTAGCCTACATATTGCGTTTTTTTTTTTAATTTGCTTACCGGGCTAAAGGTTAGCATGTTTAAAATACGTAAGTTGTTTTGTTCATCAAATTTAAGTAGATAACTCATCAGTTGTTTGCATCAGAGCGATAATTTTTGAGATAGTTATTAAAACTGTTTAAAGGTTGTCAAACGTTGTTTCTCGTTGTATATCCTTTAATTCTAGAGTTAAATTGATAAATAACGTGTACGAATTTGTTTAACGCATTTGTTTTGGTTACTCGACGTCTCCGTTCTCGTGTAGCCTACATATTGCGTTTTTTTTTTAATTTGCTTACCGGGCTAAAGGTTAGCATGTTTAAAATACGTAAGTCGTTTTGTTCATCAAATTTAAGTAGATAACTCATCAGTTGTTTGCATCAGAGCGACAATTTTTGAGATAGTTATTAAAACTGTTTAAAGGTTGTCAAACGTTGTTTCTCGTTGTATATCCTTTAATTCTAGAGTTAAATTGATAAATAACGTGTACGAATTTGTTTAACGGATTTGTTTTTGTTACTCGACGTCTCCGTTCTCGTGTAGCCTACATATTGCGTTTTTTTTTTAATTTTCTTACCGGGCTAAAGGTTAGCATGTTTAAAATACGTAAGTCGTTTTGTTCATCAAATTTAAGTAGATAACTCATCAGTTGTTTGCATCAGAGCGATAATTTTTGAGATAGTTATTAAAACTGTTTAAAGGTTGTCAAACGTTGTTTCTCGTTGTATATCCTTTAATTCTAGAGTTAAATTGATAAATAACGTGTACGAATTTGTTTAACGCATTTGTTTTGGTTACTCGACGTCGCCGTTCTCGTGTAGCCTACATATTGCGTTTTTTTTTTAATTTGCTTACCGGGCTAAAGGTTAGCATGTTTAAAATACGTAAGTCGTTTTGTTCATCAAATTTAAGTAGATAACTCATCAGTTGTTTGCATCAGAGCGATAATTTTTGAGATAGTTATTAAAACTGTTTAAAGGTTGTCAAACGTTGTTTCTCGTTGTATATCCTATAATTCTAAAGTTAAATTGATAAATAACGTGTAGGAATTTGTTTAACGCATTTGTTTTGGTTACTCGACGTCTCCGTTCTCGTGTAGCCTACATATTGCGTTTTTTTTTAATTTGCTTACCGGGCTAAAGGTTAGCATGTTTAGAATACGTAAGTCGTTTTGTTCATCAAATTTAAGTAGATAACTCATCAGTTGTTTGCATCAGAGCGATAATTTTTGAGATAGTTATTAAAACTGTTTAAAGGTTGTCAAACGTTGTTTCTCGTTGTATATCCTTTAATTCTAGAGTTAAATTGATAAATAACGTGTACGAATTTGTTTAACGCATTTGTTTTGGTTACTCGTATAGTGTTAACTACTTTGTACTCTTTACTTTAATTTTTAAAATAATTTTAATTGAGTTTTCGTGTTAATTTAAAATTTTGAATAACTTCAAAAATAGAAAATTCTAATTAGTTGGAAAATATTTAAATTCAAAAATAAATAAAAATAAATTTTATATTTCAAACCGAAAATAAAAGTTTTTTCAAATATCAACCTGAATGTTGATATATTGGCGATCCTACCAACGGACCTAAAATTATTTGAACGTGCATACTTGTACAACGAATTTGGACTTAAATTAACGTTGTTAAATGCAGAACTAGTGAATTATAAATTTAATATGACTATAATTGTCACGTACATGTGCCTACACAATAATACAGAAATGTGATTAAAGAAAAACCAGATCATTAGGGAAGTGATTAATTTAAAACTCAAAGACATTTTTATATAGAAATTTAAATAACAGAAACATATTCTAACAATAAACTTAACATTTTTATAGTGTAAAAGCATCTAAAGAGAATTTTGATTAAAAATAAAGACTATTATTTACAAAATAGTTTATTTGCAAAATTTTCGATCCAACATCAATAAATTAGTGAACAAATATTAAACCATTATAAAATTAAAACCTCTACCATTGCAAGCATCTATCAACAACTCTCAACATTTTGCAATACAAATTTTTCTTCTATCAAATTTTAATATTTTCTACCAATAACAACAATCAAAAATTTTCCATGAAACTACCCTTCAATCAATTTAAAACTAACTGCGATAACAACAGTCAATATTTTTATAAAATTTTATTTTTTAATCTTCAATTATGTCAATATATACACAAAATAGTTAGTGTAATTTTTATTTTCGAATTATTGATAAAATTTAAACTAAAGAACAAAAAAAAAAAAATAATAATAATAAGATAATTATGTAAACTTTTTCTCCAGTATATAACTAAATACATTTACCAACTATATATACATAAACTTTCACAGCAACAAATATTCTAACCAAAAATACAAAGAACGACCTCATTTTCAATTCGAAAACAATAAAAATAAATAACTTAATATTTTTTTAAATCAAACTAATTACTACAATCAATTTTAAAAAATCTCAAAATATTTCTTGAACAAATTTTTATTGACTTATTTTCTCAAATATCAATTCTATCCTCAAACAATTAAAGGAATCAACTTTTCATTCCTTATCAACAACTTGGACATACATTATGCAGAGTACAATTATGTATTGAACATATATTCTGCATAATACAAGTTTCTAATTTTTGAGTAATTGTGCACACAAAGTTGCCATCTACTATTACTAAAACTAATTCTAGATTCTTCAATCACATCATGATAAATAACAATATTTCGCAAACAACATAGCAATAAACAATCAAATATTAATATACATAAATTAATACTATAAGTAAACAATACCAACAACTAAAAATAAGCTATCATGTACATCAAATCATCAAAAGATTGGGTACTTACATCAATACTAACATAAACTTTTAACTCAATTAACACATGTTTCAAATTTTCTTGGAGGGGGAGTAAATATAGTGTTAACTATTTTGTACTCTTTACTTTAATTTTTAAAATAATTTTAATTGAGTTTTCGTGTTAATTTAAAATTTTGAATAACTTCAAAAATAGAAAATTCTAATTAGTTGGAAAATATTTAAATTCAAAAATAAATAAAAATAAATTTTATATTTCAAACCGAAAATAAAAGTTTTTTCAAATATCAACTTGAATGTTGATATAACTCGACGTCTCCGTTCTCTTGTAGCCTACATATTGCGTTTTTTTTTTAATTTGCTTACCGGGCTAAAGGTTAGCATGTTTAAAATACGTAAGTCGTTTTGTTCATCAAATTTAAGTAGATAAATCATCAGTTGTTTGCATCAGAGCGATAATTTTTGAGATAGTTATTAAAACTGTTTAAAGGTTGTCAAACGTTGTTTCTCGTTGTATATCCTTTAATTCTAGAGTTAAATTGATAAATAACGTGTACGAATTTGTTTAACGCATTTGTTTTGGTTACTCAACGTCTCCGTTCTCGTGTAGCCTACATATTGCGTTTTTTTTAAATTTGCTTACCGGGCTAAAGGTTAGCATGTTTAAAATACGTAAGTCGTTTTGTTCATCAAATTTAAGTAGACAACTCATCAGTTGTTTGCATCAGAGCGACAATTTTTGAGATAGTTATTAAAACTGTTTAAAGGTTGTCAAACGTTGTTTCTCGTTGTATATCCTTTAATTCTAGAGTTAAATTGATAAATAACGTGTACGAATTTGTTTAACGCATTTGTTTTGGTTACTCGACGTCTCCGTTCTCGTGTAGCCTACATATTGCGTTTTTTTTTTAATTTGCTTACCGGGCTAAAGGTTAGCATGTTTAAAATACGTAAGTCGTTTTGTTCATCATATTTAAGTAGATAACTCATCAGTTGTTTGCATCAGAGCGATAATTTTTGAGATAGTTAATAAAACTGTTTAAAGATTGTCAAACGTTGTTTCTCGTTGTATATCCTTTAATTCTAGAGTTAAATTGATAAATAACTTGTACGAATTTGTTTAACGCATTTGTTTTGGTTACTCGACGTCTCCGTTCTCGTGTAGCCTACATATTGCGTTTTTTTTTTTAATTTGCTTACCGGGCTAAAGGTTAGCATGTTTAAAATACGTAAGTCGTTTTGTTCATCAAATTTAAGTAGATAACTCATCAGTTGTTTGCATCAGAGCGATAATTTTTGAGATAGTTATTAAAACTGTTTAAAGGTTGTCAAACGTTGTTTCTCGTTGTATATCCTTTAATTCTAGAGTTAAATTGATATATAACGTGTACGAATTTGTTTAACGCATTTGTTTTGGTTACTCGACGTCTCCGTTCTCGTGTAGCCTACATATTGCGTTTTTTTTTTAATTTGCTTACCGGGCTAAAGGTTAGCATGTTTAAAATACGTAAGTCGTTTTGTTCATCAAATTTAAGTAGATAACTCATCAGTTGTTTGCATCAGAGCGATAATTTTTGAGATAGTTATTAAAACTGTTTAAAGGTTGTCAAACGTTGTTTCTCGTTGTATATCCTTTAATTCTAGAGTTAAATTGATAAATAACGTGTACGAATTTGTTTAACGCATTTGTTTTGGTTACTCGACGTCGCCGTTCTCGTGTAGCCTACATATTGCGTTTTTTTTTTAATTTGCTTACCGGGCTAAAGGTTAGCATGTTTAAAATACGTAAGTCGTTTTGTTCATCAAATTTAAGTAGATAACTCATCAGTTGTTTGCATCAGAGCGATAATTTTTGAGATAGTTATTAAAACTGTTTAAAGGTTGTCAAACGTTGTTTCTCGTTGTATATCCTATAATTCTAAAGTTAAATTGATAAATAACGTGTAGGAATTTGTTTAACGCATTTGTTTTGGTTACTCGACGTCTCCGTTCTCGTGTAGCCTACATATTGCGTTTTTTTTTTAATTTGCTTACCGGGCTAAAGGTTAGCATGTTTAAAATACGTAAGTCGTGTTGTTCATCAAATTTAAGTAGATAACTCATCAGTTGTTTGCATCAGAGCGATAATTTTTGAGATAGTTATTAAAACTGTTTAAAGGTTGTCAAACGTTGTTTCTCGTTGTATATCCTTTAATCCTAGAGTTAAATTGATAAATAACGTGTACGAATTTGTTTAACGCATTTGTTTTGGTTACTCGACGTCTCCGTTCTCTTGTAGCCTACATATTGCGTTTTTTTTTTAATTTGCTTACCGGGCTAAAGGTTAGCATGTTTAAAATACGTAAGTCGTTTTGTTCATCAAATTTAAGTAGATAACTCATCAGTTGTTTGCATCAGAGCGATAATTTTTGAGATAGTTATTAAAACTGTTTAAAGGTTGTCAAACGTTGTTTCTCGTTGTATATCCTTTAATTCTAGAGTTAAATTGATAAATAACGTGTACGTATTTGTTTAACGCATTTGTTTTGGTTACTCGACGTCTCCGTTCTCGTGTAGCCTACATATTGCGTTTTTTTTTTAATTTGCTTACCGGGCTAAAGGTTAGCATGTTTAAAATACGTAAGTCGTTTTGTTCATCAAATTTAAGTAGATAACTCATCAGTTGTTTGCATCAGAGCGATAATTTTTGAGATAGTTATTAAAACTGTTTAAAGGTTGTCAAACGTTGTTTCTCGTTGTATATCCTTTAATTCTAGAGTTAAATTGATAAATAACGTGTACGAATTTGTTTAACGCATTTGTTTTGGTTACTCGAGGTCTCCGTTCTCGTGTAGCCTACATATTGCGTTTTTTTTTTTAATTTGCTTACCGGGCTAAAGGTTAGCATGTTTAAAATACGTAAGTCGTTTTGTTCAACAAATTTAAGTAGATAACTCATCAGTTGTTTGCATCAGAGCGACAATTTTTGAGATAGTTATTAAAACTGTTTAAAGGTTGTCAAACGTTGTTTCTCGTTGTATATCCTTTAATTCTAGAGTTAAATTGATAAATAACGTGTACGAATTTGTTTAACGCATTTGTTTTGGTTAATCGACGTCTCCGTTCTCGTGTAGCCTACATATTGCGTTTTTTTTTTTAATTTGCTTACCGGGCTAAAGGTTAGCATGTTTAAAATACGTAAGTCGTTTTGTTCATCAAATTTAAGTAGATAACTCATCAGTTGTTTGCATCAGAGCGATAATTTTTGAGATAGTTATTAAAACTGTTTAAAGGTTGTCAAACGTTGTTTCTCGTTGTATGTCCTTTAATTCTAGAGTTAAATTGATAAATAACGTGCACGAATTTGTTTAACGCATTTGTTTTGGTTACTCGACGTCTCCGTTCTCGTGTAGCCTACATATTGTGTTTTTTTTTTAATTTGCTTACCGGGCTAAAGGTTAGCATGTTTAAAATACGTAAGTCGTTTTGTTCATCAAATTTAAGTAGATAACTCATCAGTTGTTTGCATCAGAGCGATAATTTTTGAGATAGTTTTTAAAACTGTTTAAAGGTTGTCAAACGTTGTTTCTCGTTGTATATCCTTTAATTCTAGAGTTAAATTGATAAATAACGTGTACGAATTTGTTTAACGCATTTGTTTTGGTTACTCGACGTCTCCGTTCTCGTGTAGCCTACATATTGCGTTTTTTTTTAATTTGCTTACCGGGCTAAAGGTTAGCATGTTTAAAATACGTAAGTCGTTTTGTTCATCAAATTTAAGTAGATAACTCATCAGTTGTTTGCATCAGAGCGATAATTTTTGAGATAGTTATTAAAACTGTTTAAAGGTTGTCAAACGTTGTTTCTCGTTGTATATCCTTTAATTCTAGAGTTAAATTGATAAATAACGTGTACGAATTTGTTTAACGCATTTGTTTTGGTTACTCGACGTCGCCGTTCTCGTGTAGCCTACATATTGCGTTTTTTTTTTAATTTGCTTACCGGGCTAAAGGTTAGCATGTTTAAAATACGTAAGTCGTTTTGTTCATCAAATTTAAGTAGATAACTCATCAGTTGTTTGCATCAGAGCGATAATTTTTGAGATAGTTATTAAAACTGTTTAAAGGTTGTCAAACGTTGTTTCTCGTTGTATATCCTATTATTCTAAAGTTAAATTGATAAATAACGTGTAGGAATTTGTTTAACGCATTTGTTTTGGTTACTCGACGTCTCCGTTCTCGTGTAGCCTACATATTGCGTTTTTTTTTTAATTTGCTTACCGGGCTAAAGGTTAGCATGTTTAAAATACGTAAGTCGTGTTGTTCATCAAATTTAAGTAGATAACTCATCAGTTGTTTGCATCAGAGCGATAATTTTTGAGATAGTTATTAAAACTGTTTAAAGGTTGTCAAACGTTGTTTCTCGTTGTATATCCTTTAATTCTAGAGATAAATTGATAAATAACGTGTACGAATTTGTTTAACGCATTTGTTTTGGTTACTCGACGTCTCCGTTCTCTTGTAGCCTACATATTGCGTTTTTTTTTTAATTTGCTTACCGGGCTAAAGGTTACCATGTTTAAAATACGTAAGTCGTTTTGTTCATCAAATTTAAGTAGATAACTCATCAGTTGTTTGCATCAGAGCGATAATTTTTGAGATAGTTATTAAAACTGTTTAAAGGTTGTCAAACGTTGTTTCTCGTTGTATATCCTTTAATTCTAGAGTTAAATTGATAAATAACGTGTACGAATTTGTTTAACGCATTTGTTTTGGTTACTCGACGTCTCCGTCCTCGTGTAGCCTACATATTGCGTTTTTTTTTTTTAATTTGCTTACCGGGCTAAAGGTTAGCATGTTTAAAATACGTAAGTCGTTTTGTTCATCAAATTTAAGTAGATAACTCATCAGTTGTTTGCATCAGAGCGATAATTTTTGAGATAGTTATTAAAACTGTTTAAAGGTTGTCAAACGTTGTTTCTCGTTGTATATCCTTTAATTCTAGAGTTAAATTGATAAATAACGTGTACGAATTTGTTTAACGCATTTGTTTTGGTTACTCGAGGTCTCCGTTCTCGTGTAGCCTACATATTGCGTTTTTTTTTTTAATTTGCTTACCGGGCTAAAGGTTAGCATGTTTAAAATACGTAAGTCGTTTTGTTCAACAAATTTAAGTAGATAACTCATCAGTTGTTTGCATCAGAACGACAATTTTTGAGGTAGTTATTAAAACTGTTTAAAGGTTGTCAAACGTTGTTTCTCGTTGTATATCCTTTAATTCTAGAGTTAAATTGATAAATAACGTGTACGAATTTGTTTAACGCATTTGTTTTGGTTACTCGACGTCTCCGTTCTCGTGTAGCCTACATATTGCGTTTTTTTTTTTTAATTTGCTTACCGGGCTAAAGGTTAGCATGTTTAAAATACGTAAGTCGTTTTGTTCATCAAATTTAAGTAGATAACTCATCAGTTGTTTGCATCAGAGCGATAATTTTTGAGATAGTTATTAAAACTGTTTAAAGGTTGTCAAACGTTGTTTCTCGTTGTATGTCCTTTAATTCTAGAGTTAAATTGATAAATAACGTGTACGAATTTGTTTAACGCATTTATTTTGGTTACTCGACGTCTCCGTTCTCGTGTAGCCTACATATTGTGTTTTTTTTTTAATTTGCTTACCGGGCTAAAGGTTAGCATGTTTAAAATACGTAAGTCGTTTTGTTCATCAAATTTAAGTAGATAACTCATCAGTTGTTTGCATCAGAGCGATAATTTTTGAGATAGTTTTTAAAACTGTTTAAAGGTTGTCAAACGTTGTTTCTCGTTGTATATCCTTTAATTCTAGAGTTAAATTGATAAATAACGTGTACGAATTTGTTTAACGCATTTTTTTGGTTACTCGACGTCTCCGTTCTCGTGTAGCCTACATATTGCGTTTTTTTTTAATTTGCTTACCGGGCTAAAGGTTAGCATGTTTAAAATACGTAAGTCGTTTTGTTCATCAAATTTAAGTAGATAACTCATCAGTTGTTTGCATCAGAGCGATAATTTTTGAGATAGTTATTAAAACTGTTTAAAGGTTGTCAAACGTTGTTTCTCGTTGTATATCCTTTAATTCTAGAGTTAAATTGATAAATAACGTGTACGAATTTGTTTAACGCATTTGTTTTGGTTACTCGACGTATCCGTTCTCGTGTAGCCTACATATTGCGTTTTTTTTTTTAATTTGCTTACCGGGCTAAAGGTTAGCATGTTTAAAATACGTAAGTCGTTTTGTTCATCAAATTTAAGTAGATAACTCATCAGTTGTTTGCATCAGAGCGATAATTTTTGAGATAGTTATTAAAACTGTTTAAAGGTTGTCAAACGTTGTTTCTCGTTGTATATCCTTTAATTCTAGAGTTAAATTGATAAATAACGTGTACGAATTTGTTTAACGCATTTGTTTTGGTTACTCGACGTCTCCGTTCTCGTGTAGCCTACATATTGCGTTTTTTTTTTAATTTGCTTACCGGGCTAAAGGTTAGCATGTTTAAAATACGTAAGTCGTTTTGTTCATCAAATTTAAGTAGATAACTCATCAGTTGTTTGCATCAGAGCGATAATTTTTGAGATAGTTATTAAAACTGTTTAAAGGTTGTCAAACGTTGTTTCTCGTTGTATATCCTTTAATTCTAGAGTTAAATTGATAAATAACGTGTACGAATTTGTTTAACGCATTTGTTTTGGTTACTCGACGTCTCCGTTCTCGTGTAGCCTACATATTGCGTTTTTTTTTTAATTTGCTTACCGGGCTAAAGGTTAGCATGTTTAAAATACGTAAGTCGTTTTGTTCATCAAATTTAAGTAGATAACTCATCAGTTGTTTGCATCAGAGCGATAATTTTTGAGATAGTTATTAAAACTGTTTAAAGGTTGTCAAACGTTGTTTCTCGTTGTATATCCTTTAATTCTAGAGTTAAATTGATAAATAACGTGTACGAATTTGTTTAACGCATTTGTTTTGGTTACTCGACGTCTCCGTTCTCGTGTAGCCTACATATTGCGTTTTTTTTTTTAATTTGCTTACCGGGCTAAAGGTTAGCATGTTTAAAATACGTAAGTCGTTTTGTTCATCAAATTTAAGTAGATAACTCATCAGTTGTTTGCATCAGAGCGATAATTTTTGAGATAGTTATTAAAACTGTTTAAAGGTTGTCAAACGTTGTTTCTCGTTGTATATCCTTTAATTCTAGAGTTAAATTGATAAATAACGTGTACGAATTTGTTTAACGCATTTGTTTTGGTTACTCGACGTCTCCGTTCTCGTGTAGCCTACATATTGCGTTTTTTTTTTAATTTGCTTACCGGGCTAAAGGTTAGCATGTTTAAGATACGTAAGTCGTTTTGTTCATCAAATTTAAGTAGATAACTCCTCAGTTGTTTGCATCAGAGCGATAATTTTTGAGATAGTTATTAAAACAGTTTAAAGGTTGTCAAACGTTGTTTCTCGTTGTATATCCTTTAATTCTAGAGTTAAATTGATAAATAACGTGTACGAATTTGTTTAACGCATTTCTTTTGGTTACTCGACGTCTCCGTTCTCGTGTAGCCTACATATTGCGTTTTTTTTTTAATTTGCTTACCGGGCTAAAGGTTAGCATGTTTAAAATACGTAAGTCGTTTTGTTCAACAAATTTAAGTAGATAACTCATCAGTTGTTTGCATCAGAGCGACAATTTTTGAGATAGTTATTAAAACTGTTTAAAGGTTGTCAAACGTTTTTTCTCGTTGTATATCCTTTAATTCTAGAGTTAAATTGATAAATAACGTGTACGAATTTGTTTAACGCATTTGTTTTGGTTACTCGACGTCTCCGTTCTCGTGTAGCCTACATATTGCGTTTTTTTTTAATTTGCTTACCGGGCTAAAGGTTAGCATGTTTAAAATACGTAAGTCGTTTTGTTCATCAAATTTAAGTAGATAACTCATCAGTTGTTTGCATCAGAGCGATAATTTTTGAGATAGTTGTTAAAACTGTTTAAAGGTTGTCAAACGTTGTTTCTCGTTGTATATCCTTTAATTCTAGAGTTAAATTGATAAATAACGTGTACGAATTTGTTTAACGCATTTGTTTTGGTTACTCGACGTCTCCGTTCTCGTGTAGCCTACATATTGCGTTTTTTTTTTTTAATTTGCTTACCGGGCTAAAGGTTAGCATATTTAAAATACGTAAGTCGTTTTGTTCATCAAATTTAAGTAGATAACTCATCAGTTGTTTGCATCAGAGCGATAATTTTTGAGATAGTTATTAAAATTGTTTAAAGGTTGTCAAACGTTGTTTCTGGTTGTATATCCTTTAATTCTAGAGTTAAATGGATAAATAACGTGTACGAATTTGTTTAACGCATTTGTTTTGGTTACTCGACGTCTCCGTTCTCGTGTAGCCTACATATTGCGTTTTTTTTTTAATTTGCTTACCGGGCTAAAGGTTAGCATGTTTAAAATACGTAAGTCGTTTTGTTCATCATATTTAAGTAGATAACTCATCAGTTGTTTGCATCAGAGCGATAATTTTTGAGATAGTTATTAAAACTGTTTAAAGGTTGTCAAACGTTGTTTCTCGTTGTATATCCTTTAATTCTAGGGTTAAATTGATAAATAACGTGTACGAATTTGTTTAACGCATTTGTTTTGGTTACTCGACGTCTCCGTTCTCGTGTAGCCTACATATTGCGTTTTTTTTTAATTTGCTTACCGGGCTAAAGGTTAGCATGTTTAAAATACGTAAGTCGTTTTGTTCAACACATTTAAGTAGATAACTCATCAGTTGTTTGCATCAGAGCGACAATTTTTGAGATAGTTATTAAAACTGTTTAAAGGTTGTCAAACGTTGTTTCTCGTTGTATATCCTTTAATTCTAGAGTTAAATTGATAAATAACGTGTACGAATTTGTTTAACGCATTTGTTTTGGTTACTCGACGTCTCCGTTCTCGTGTAGCCTACATATTGCGTTTTTTTTTTTAATTTGCTTACCGGGCTAAAGGTTAGCATGTTTAAAATACGTAAGTCGTTTTGTTCATCATATTTAAGTAGATAACTCATCAGTTGTTTGCATCAGAGCGATAATTTTTGAGATAGTTATTAAAACTGTTTAAAGGTTGTCAAACGTTGTTTCTCGTTGTATATCCTTTAATTCTAGAGTTAAATTGATAAATAACGTGTACGAATTTGTTTAACGCATTTGTTTTGGTTACTCGACGTCTCCGTTCTCGTGTAGCCTACATATTGCGTTTTTTTTTTAATTTGCTTACCGGGCTAAAGGTTAGCATGTTTAAAATACGTAAGTCGTTTTGTTCATCAAATTTAAGTAGATAACTCATCAGTTGTTTGCATCAGAGCGATAATTTTTGAGATAGTTATTAAAACTGTTTAAAGGTTGTCAAACGTTGTTTCTCGTTGTATATCCTTTAATTCTAGAGTTAAATTTATAAATAACGTGTACGAATTTGTTTAACGCATTTGTTTTGGTTACTCGACGTCTCCGTTCTCGTGTAGCCTACATATTGGGTTTTTTTTTTAATTTGCTTACCGGGCTAAAGGTTAGCATGTTTAAAATACGTAAGTCGTTTTGTTCATCATATTTAAGTAGATAACTCATCAGTTGTTTGCATCAGAGCGATAATTTTTGAGATATTAAAACTGTTTAAAGGTTGTCAAACGTTGTTTCTCGTTGTATATCCTTTAATTCTAGAGTTAAATTGATAAATAACGTGTACGAATTTGTTTAACGCATTTGTTTTGGTTACTCGACGTCTCCGTTCTCGTGAAGCCTACATATTGCGTTTTTTTTTAATTTGCTTACCGGGCTAAAGGTTAGCATGTTTAAAATACGTAAGTCGTTTTGTTCATCATATTTAAGTAGATAACTTATCAGTTGTTTGCATCAGAGCGATAATTTTTGAGATAGTTATTAAAACTGTTTAAAGGTTGTCAAACGTTGTTTCTCGTTGTATATCCTTTAATTCTAGAGTTAAGTTGATAAATAACGTGTACGAATTTGTTTAACGCATTTGTTTTGGTTACTCGACGTCTCCGTTCTCGTGTAGCCTACATATTGCGTTTTTTTTTTAATTTGCTTACCGGGCTAAAGGTTAGCATGTTTAAAATACGTAAGTCGTTTTGTTCATCAAATTTAAGTAGATAACTCATCAGTTGTTTGCATCAGAGCGATAATTTTTGAGATAGTTATTAAAACTGTTTAAAGGTTGTCAAACGTTGTTTCTCGTTGTATATCCTTTAATTCTAGAGTTAAATTGATAAATAACGTGTACGAATTTGTTTAACGCATTTGTTTTGGTTACTCGACGTCTCCGTTCTCGTGTAGCCTACATATTGCGTTTTTTTTTTAATTTGCTTACCGGGCTAAAGGTTAGCATGTTTAAAATACGTAAGTCGTTTTGTTCATCATATTTAAGTAGATAACTCATCAGTTGTTTGCATCAGAACTATAATTTTTGAGATAGTTATTAAAACTGTTTAAAGGTTGTCAAACGTTGTTTCTCGTTGTATATCCTTTAATTCTAGAGTTAAATTGATAAATAACGTGTACGAATTTGTTTAACGCATTTGTTTTGGTTACTCGACGTCTCCGTTCTCGTGTAGCCACATATTGCGTTTTTTTTTTAATTTGCTTACCGGGCTAAAGGTTAGCATGTTTAAAATACGTAAGTCGTTTTGTTCATCAAATTTAAGTAGATAACTCATCAGTTGTTTGCATCAGAGCGATAATTTTTGAGATAGTTATTAAAACTGTTTAAAGGTTGTCAAACGTTGTTTCTCGTTGTATATCCTTTAATTCTAGAATTAAATTGATAAATAACGTGTACGAATTTGTTTAACGCATTTGTTTTGGTTACTCGACGTCTCCGTTCTCGTGTAGCCTACATATTGCGTTTTTTTTTTAATTTGCTTACCGGGCTAAAGGTTAGCATGCTTAAAATACGTAAGTCGTTTTGTTCATCAAATTTAAGTAGATAACTCATCAGTTGTTTGCATCAGAGCGACAATTTTTTAGATAGTTATTAAAACTGTTTAAAGGTTGTCAAACGTTGTTTCTCGTTGTATATCCTTTAATTCTAGAGTTAAATTGATAAATAACGTGTACGAATTTGTTTAACGCATTTGTTTTGGTTACTCGACGTCTCCGTTCTCGTGTAGCCTACATATTGCGTTTTTTTTTTAATTTGCTTACCGGGCTAAAGGTTAGCATTTTTAAAATACGTAAGTCGTTTTGTTCAACAAATTTAAGTAGATAACTCATCAGTTGTTTGCATCAGAGCGACAATTTTTGAGATAGTTATTAAAACTGTTTAAAGGTTGTCAAACGTTGTTTCTCGTTGTATATCCTTTAATTCTAGAGTTAAATTGATAAATAACGTGTACGAATTTGTTTAACGCATTTGTTTTGGTTACTCGACGTCTCCGTTCTCGTGTAGCCTACGTATTGCGTTTTTTTTTTAATTTGCTTACCGGGCTAAAGGTTAGCATGTTTAAAATACGTAAGTCGTTTTGTTCATCAAATTTAAGTAGATAACTCAGCAGTTGTTGGCATCAGAGCGACAATTTTTGAGATAGTTATTAAAACTGTTTAAAGGTTGTCAAACGTTGTTTCTCGTTGTATATCCTTTAATTCTAGAGTTATATTGATAAATAACGTGTACGAATTTGTTTAACGCATTTGTTTTGGTTACTCGACGTCTCCGTTCTCGTGTAGCCTACATATTGCGTTTTTTTTTTAATTTGCTTACCGGGCTAAAGGTTAGCATGTTTAAAATACGTAAGTCGTTTTGTTCAACAAATTTAAGTAGATAACTCATCAGTTGTTTGCATCAGAGCGATAATTTTTGAGATAGTTATTAAAACTGTTTAAAGGTTGTCAAACGTTGTTTCTCGTTGTATATCCTTTAATTCTAGAGTTAAATTGATAAATAACTTGTACGAATTTGTTTAACGCATTTGTTTTGGTTACTCGACGTCTCCGTTCTCGTGTAGCCTACATATTGCGTTTTTTTTTTAATTTGCTTACCGGGCTAAAGGTTAGCATGTTTAAAATACGTAAGTCGTTTTGTTCAACAAATTTAAGTAGATAACTCATCAGTTGTTTGCATCAGAGCGATAATTTTTGAGATAGTTATTAAAACTGTTTAAAGGTTGTCAAACGTTGTTTCTCGTTGTATATCCTTTAATTCTAGAGTTAAATTGATAAATAACGTGTACGAATTTGTTTAACGCATTTGTTTTGGTTACTCGACGTCTCCGTTCTCGTGTAGCCTACATATTGCGTTTTTTTTTTAATTTGCTTACCGGGCTAAAGGTTAGCATGTTTAAAATACGTAAGTCGTTTTGTTCATCATATTTAAGTAGATAACTCATCAGTTGTTTGCATCAGAGCGATAATTTTTGAGATAGTTATTAAAACTGTTTAAAGGTTGTCAAACGTTGTTTCTCGTTGTATATCCTTTAATTCTAGAGTTAAATTGATAAATAACGGGTACGAATTTGTTTAACGCATTTGTTTTGGTTACTCGACGTCTCCGTTCTCGTGTAGCCTACATATTGCGTTTTTTTTTTAATTTGCTTACCGGGCTAAAGGTTAGCATGTTTAAAATACGTAAGTCGTTTTGTTCATCAAATTTAAGTAGATAACTCATCAGTTGTTTGTATCAGAGCGATAATTTTTGAGATAGTTATTGAAACTGTTTAAAGGTTGTCAAACGTTGTTTCTCGTTGTATATCCTTTAATTCTAGAGTTAAATTGATAAATAACGTGTACGAATTTGTTTAACGCATTTGTTTGGTTACTCGACGTCTCCGTTCTCGTGTAGCCTACATATTGCGTTTTTTTTTTAATTTGCTTACCGGGCTAAAGGTTAGCATGTTTAAAATACGTAAGTCGTTTTGTTCAACAAATTTGAGTAGATAACTCATCAGTTGTTTGCATCAGAGCGATAATTTTTGAGATAGTTATTAAAACTGTTTAAAGGTTGTCAAACGTTGTTTCTCGTTGTATATCCTTTAATTCTAGAGTCAAATTGATAAATAACGTGTACGAATTTGTTTAACGCATTTGTTTTGGTTACTCGACGTCTCCGTTCTCGTGTAGCCTACATATTGCGTTTTTTTTTTAATTTGCTTACCGGGCTAAAGGTTAGCATGTTTAAAATACGTAAGTCGTTTTGTTCATCATATTTAAGTAGATAACTCATCAGTTGTTTGCATCAGAGCGATAATTTTTGAGATAGTTATTAAAACTGTTTAAAGGTTGTCAAACGTTGTTTCTCGTTGTATATCCTTTAATTCTAGAGTTAAATTGATAAATAACGTGTACGAATTTGTTTAACGCATTTGTTTTGGTTACTCGACGTCTCCGTTCTCGTGTAGCCTACATATTGCGTTTTTTTTTTTAATTTGCTTACCGGGCTAAAGGTTAGCATGTTTAAAATACGTAAGTCGTTTTGTTCATCAAATTTAAGTAGATAACTCATCAGTTGTTTGCATCAGAGCGATAATTTTTGAGATAGTTATTAAAACTGTTTAAAGGTTGTCAAACGTTGTTTCTCGTTGTATATCCTTTAATTCTAGAGTTAAATTGATAAATAACGTGTACGAATTTGTTTAACGCATTTGTTTTGGTTACTCGACGTCTCCGTTCTCGTGTAGCCTACATATTGCGTTTTTTTTTTAATTTACTTACCGGGCTAAAGGTTAGCATGTTTAAAATACGTAAGTCGTTTTGTTCATCATATTTAAGTAGATAACTCATCAGTTGTTTGCATCAGAGCGACAATTTTTGAGATAGTTATTAAAATTGTTTAAAGGTTGTCAAACGTTGTTTCTCGTTGTATATCCTTTAATTCTAGAGTTAAATTGATAAATAACGTGTACGAATTTGTTTAACGCATTTGTTTTGGTTACTCGGCGTCTCCGTTCTCGTGTAGCCTACATATTGCGTTTTTTTTTTTAATTTGCTTACCGGGCTAAAGGTTAGCATGTTTAAAATACGTAAGTCGTTTTGTTCAACAAATTTGAGTAGATAACTCATCAGTTGTTTGCATCAGAGCGACAATTTTTGAGATAGTTATTAAAACTGTTTAAAGGTTGTCAAACGTTGTTTCTCGTTGTATATCCTTTAATTCTAGAGTTAAACTGATAAATAACGTGTACGAATTTGTTTAACGCATTTGTTTTGGTTACTCGACGTCTCCGTTCTCGTGTAGCCTACATATTGCGTTTTTTATTAAATTTGCTTACCGGGCTAAAGGTTAGCATGTTTAAAATACGTAAGTCGTTTTGTTCATCATATTTAAGTAGATAACTCATCAGTTGTTTGCATCAGAGCGATAATTTTTGAGATAGTTATTAAAACTGTTTAAAGGTTGTCAAACGTTGTTTCTCGTTGTATATCCTTTAATTCTAGAGTTAAATTGATAAATAACGTGTACGAATTTGTTTAACGCATTTGTTTTGGTTACTCGACGTCTCCGTTCTCGTGTAGCCTACATATTGCGTTTTTTTTTTTAATTTGCTTACCGGGCTAAAGGTTAGCATGTTTAAAATACGTAAGTCGTTTTGTTCAACAAATTTAAGTAGATAACTCATCAGTTGTTTGCATCAGAGCGATAATTTTTGAGATAGTTATTAAAACTGTTTAAAGGTTGTCAAACGTTGTTTCTCGTTGTATATCCTTTAATTCTAGAGTTATATTGATAAATAACGTGTACGAATTTGTTTAACGCATTTGTTTTGGTTACTCGACGTCTCCGTTCTCGTGTAGCCTACATATTGCGTTTTTTTTTTAATTTGCTTACCGGGCTAAAGGTTAGCATGTTTAAAATACGTAAGTCGTTTTGTTCAACAAATTTAAGTAGATAACTCATCAGTTGTTTGCATCAGAGCGATAATTTTTGAGATAGTTATTAAAACTGTTTAAAGGTTGTCAAACGTTGTTTCTCGTTGTATATCCTTTAATTCTAGAGTTAAATTGATAAATAACGTGTACGAATTTGTTTAACGCATTTGTTTTGGTTACTCGACGTCTCCGTTCTCGTGTAGCCAACATATTGCGTTTTTTTTTTTAATTTGCTTACCGGGCTAAAGGTTAGCATGTTTAAAATACGTAAGTCGTTTTGTTCAACAAATTTAAGTAGATAACTCATCAGTTGTTTGCATCAGAGCGATAATTTTTGAGATAGTTATTAAAACTGTTTAAAGGTTGTCAAACGTTGTTTCTCGTTGTATATCCTTTAATTCTAGAGTTAAATTGATAAATAACGTGTACGAATTTGTTTATCGCATTTGTTTTGGTTACTCGACGTCTCCGTTCTCGTGTAGCCTACATATTGCGTTTTTTTTTTAATTTGCTTACCGGGCTAAAGGTTAGCATGTTTAAAATACGTAAGTCGTTTTGTTCATCAAATTTAAGTAGATAACTCATCAGTTGTTTGTATCAGAGCGATAATTTTTGAGATAGTTATTGAAACTGTTTAAAGGTTGTCAAACGTTGTTTCTCGTTGTATATCCTTTAATTCTAGAGTTAAATTGATAAATAACGTGTACGAATTTGTTTAACGCATTTGTTTGGTTACTCGACGTCTCCGTTCTCGTGTAGCCTACATATTGCGTTTTTTTTTTAATTTGCTTACCGGGCTAAAGGTTAGCATGTTTAAAATACGTAAGTCGTTTTGTTCAACAAATTTGAGTAGATAACTCATCAGTTGTTTGCATCAGAGCGATAATTTTTGAGATAGTTATTAAAACTGTTTAAAGGTTGTCAAACGTTGTTTCTCGTTGTATATCCTTTAATTCTAGAGTCAAATTGATAAATAACGTGTACGAATTTGTTTAACGCATTTGTTTTGGTTACTCGACGTCTCCGTTCTCGTGTAGCCTACATATTGCGTTTTTTTTTTAATTTGCTTACCGGGCTAAAGGTTAGCATGTTTAAAATACGTAAGTCGTTTTGTTCATCATATTTAAGTAGATAACTCATCAGTTGTTTGCATCAGAGCGATAATTTTTGAGATAGTTATTAAAACTGTTTAAAGGTTGTCAAACGTTGTTTCTCGTTGTATATCCTTTAATTCTAGAGTTAAATTGATAAATAACGTGTACGAATTTGTTTAACGCATTTGTTTTGGTTACTCGACGTCTCCGTTCTCGTGTAGCCTACATATTGCGTTTTTTTTTTTAATTTGCTTACCGGGCTAAAGGTTAGCATGTTTAAAATACGTAAGTCGTTTTGTTCATCAAATTTAAGTAGATAACTCATCAGTTGTTTGCATCAGAGCGATAATTTTTGAGATAGTTATTAAAACTGTTTAAAGGTTGTCAAACGTTGTTTCTCGTTGTATATCCTTTAATTCTAGAGTTAAATTGATAAATAACGTGTACGAATTTGTTTAACGCATTTGTTTTGGTTACTCGACGTCTCCGTTCTCGTGTAGCCTACATATTGCGTTTTTTTTTTAATTTACTTACCGGGCTAAAGGTTAGCATGTTTAAAATACGTAAGTCGTTTTGTTCATCATATTTAAGTAGATAACTCATCAGTTGTTTGCATCAGAGCGACAATTTTTGAGATAGTTATTAAAATTGTTTAAAGGTTGTCAAACGTTGTTTCTCGTTGTATATCCTTTAATTCTAGAGTTAAATTGATAAATAACGTGTACGAATTTGTTTAACGCATTTGTTTTGGTTACTCGGCGTCTCCGTTCTCGTGTAGCCTACATATTGCGTTTTTTTTTTTTAATTTGCTTACCGGGCTAAAGGTTAGCATGTTTAAAATACGTAAGTCGTTTTGTTCAACAAATTTGAGTAGATAACTCATCAGTTGTTTGCATCAGAGCGACAATTTTTGAGATAGTTATTAAAACTGTTTAAAGGTTGTCAAACGTTGTTTCTCGTTGTATATCCTTTAATTCTAGAGTTAAACTGATAAATAACGTGTACGAATTTGTTTAACGCATTTGTTTTGGTTACTCGACGTCTCCGTTCTCGTGTAGCCTACATATTGCGTTTTTTATTAAATTTGCTTACCGGGCTAAAGGTTAGCATGTTTAAAATACGTAAGTCGTTTTGTTCATCATATTTAAGTAGATAACTCATCAGTTGTTTGCATCAGAGCGATAATTTTTGAGATAGTTATTAAAACTGTTTAAAGGTTGTCAAACGTTGTTTCTCGTTGTATATCCTTTAATTCTAGAGTTAAATTGATAAATAACGTGTACGAATTTGTTTAACGCATTTGTTTTGGTTACTCGACGTCTCCGTTCTCGTGTAGCCTACATATTGCGTTTTTTTTTTAATTTGCTTACCGGGCTAAAGGTTAGCATGTTTAAAATACGTAAGTCGTTTTGTTCAACAAATTTAAGTAGATAACTCATCAGTTGTTTGCATCAGAGCGATAATTTTTGAGATAGTTATTAAAACTGTTTAAAGGTTGTCAAACGTTGTTTCTCGTTGTATATCCTTTAATTCTAGAGTTAAATTGATAAATAACGTGTACGAATTTGTTTATCGCATTTGTTTTGGTTACTCGACGTCTCCGTTCTCGTGTAGCCTACATATTGCGTTTTTTTTTTAATTTGCTTACCGGGCTAAAGGTTAGCATGTTTAAAATACGTAAGTCGTTTTGTTCATCAAATTTAAGTAGATAACTCATCAGTTGTTTGCATCAGAGCGATAATTTTTGAGATAGTTATTAAAACTGTTTAAAGGTTGTCAAACGTTGTTTCTCGTTGTATATCCTTTAATTCTAGAGTTATATTGATAAATAACGTGTACGAATTTGTTTAACGCATTTGTTTTGGTTACTCGACGTCTCCGTTCTCGTGTAGCCTACATATTGCGTTTTTTTTTTTAATTTGCTTACCGGGCTAAAGGTTAGCATGTTTAAAATACGTAAGTCGTTTTGTTCAACAAATTTAAGTAGATAACTCATCAGTTGTTTGCATCAGAGCGATAATTTTTGAGATAGTTATTAAAACTGTTTAAAGGTTGTCAAACGTTGTTTCTCGTTGTATATCCTTTAATTCTAGAGTTAAATTGATAAATAACGTGTACGAATTTGTTTAACGCATTTGTTTTGGTTACTCGACGTCTCCGTTCTCGTGTAGCCAACATATTGCGTTTTTTTTTTTAATTTGCTTACCGGGCTAAAGGTTAGCATGTTTAAAATACGTAAGTCGTTTTGTTCAACAAATTTAAGTAGATAACTCATCAGTTGTTTGCATCAGAGCGATAATTTTTGAGATAGTTATTAAAACTGTTTAAAGGTTGTCAAACGTTGTTTCTCGTTGTATATCCTTTAATTCTAGAGTTAAATTGATAAATAACGTGTACGAATTTGTTTAACGCATTTGTTTTGGTTACTCGACGTCTCCGTTCTCGTGTAGCCTACATATTGCGTTTTTTTTTTAATTTGCTTACCGGGCTAAAGGTTAGCATGTTTAAAATACGTAAGTCGTTTTGTTCATCATATTTAAGTAGATAACTCATCAGTTGTTTGCATCAGAGCGATAATTTTTGAGATAGTTATTAAAACTGTTTAAAGGTTGTCAAACGTTGTTTCTCGTTGTATATCCTTTAATTCTAGAGTTAAATTGATAAATAACGGGTACGAATTTGTTTAACGCATTTGTTTTGGTTACTCGACGTCTCCGTTCTCGTGTAGCCTACATATTGCGTTTTTTTTTTAATTTGCTTACCGGGCTAAAGGTTAGCATGTTTAAAATACGTAAGTCGTTTTGTTCATCAAATTTAAGTAGATAACTCATCAGTTGTTTGTATCAGAGCGATAATTTTTGAGATAGTTATTAAAACTGTTTAAAGGTTGTCAAACGTTGTTTCTCGTTGTATATCCTTTAATTCTAGAGTTAAATTGATAAATAACGTGTACGAATTTGTTTAACGCATTTGTTTTGGTTACTCGACGTCTCCGTTCTCGTGTAGCCTACATATTGCGTTTTTTTTTTAATTTGCTTACCGGGCTAAAGGTTAGCATGTTTAAAATACGTAAGTCGTTTTGTTCAACAAATTTGAGTAGATAACTCATCAGTTGTTTGCATCAGAGCGATAATTTTTGAGATAGTTATTAAAACTGTTTAAAGGTTGTCAAACGTTGTTTCTCGTTGTATATCCTTTAATTCTAGAGTCAAATTGATAAATAACGTGTACGAATTTGTTTAACGCATTTGTTTTGGTTACTCGACGTCTCCGTTCTCGTGTAGCCTACATATTGCGTTTTTTTTTTAATTTGCTTACCGGGCTAAAGGTTAGCATGTTTAAAATACGTAAGTCGTTTTGTTCATCATATTTAAGTAGATAACTCATCAGTTGTTTGCATCAGAGCGATAATTTTTGAGATAGTTATTAAAACTGTTTAAAGGTTGTCAAACGTTGTTTCTCGTTGTATATCCTTTAATTCTAGAGTTAAATTGATAAATAACGTGTACGAATTTGTTTAACGCATTTGTTTTGGTTACTCGACGTCTCCGTTCTCGTGTAGCCTACATATTGCGTTTTTTTTTTAATTTGCTTACCGGGCTAAAGGTTAGCATGTTTAAAATACGTAAGTCGTTTTGTTTATCAAATTTAAGTAGATAACTCATCAGTTGTTTGCATCAGAGCGATAATTTTTGAGATAGTTATTAAAACTGTTTAAAGGTTGTCAAACGTTGTTTCTCGTTGTATATCCTTTAATTCTAGAGTTATATTGATAAATAACGTGTACGAATTTGTTTAACGCATTTGTTTTGGTTACTCGACGTCTCCGTTCTCGTGTAGCCTACATATTGCGTTTTTTTTTTAAATTGCTTACCGGGCTAAAGGTTAGCATGTTTAAAATACGTAAGTCGTTTTGTTCAACAAATTTAAGTAGATAACTCATCAGTTGTTTGCATCAGAGCGATAATTTTTGAGATAGTTATTAAAACTGTTTAAAGGTTGTCAAACGTTGTTTCTCGTTGTATATCCTTTAATTCTAGAGTTAAATTGATAAATAACGTGTACGAATTTGTTTAACGCATTTGTTTTGGTTACTCGACGTCTCCGTTCTCGTGTAGCCAACATATTGCGTTTTTTTTTTAATTTGCTTACCGGGCTAAAGGTTAGCATGTTTAAAATACGTAAGTCGTTTTGTTCAACAAATTTAAGTAGATAACTCATCAGTTGTTTGCATCAGAGCGATAATTTTTGAGATAGTTATTAAAACTGTTTAAAGGTTGTCAAACGTTGTTTCTCGTTGTATATCCTTTAATTCTAGAGTTAAATTGATAAATAACGTGTACGAATTTGTTTAACGCATTTGTTTTGGTTACTCGACGTCTCCGTTCTCGTGTAGCCTACATATTGCGTTTTTTTTTTAATTTGCTTACCGGGCTAAAGGTTAGCATGTTTAAAATACGTAAGTCGTTTTGTTCATCATATTTAAGTAGATAACTCATCAGTTGTTTGCATCAGAGCGATAATTTTTGAGATAGTTATTAAAACTGTTTAAAGGTTGTCAAACGTTGTTTCTCGTTGTATATCCTTTAATTCTAGAGTTAAATTGATAAATAACGGGTACGAATTTGTTTAACGCATTTGTTTTGGTTACTCGACGTCTCCGTTCTCGTGTAGCCTACATATTGCGTTTTTTTTTTAATTTGCTTACCGGGCTAAAGGTTAGCATGTTTAAAATACGTAAGTCGTTTTGTTCATCAAATTTAAGTAGATAACTCATCAGTTGTTTGTATCAGAGCGATAATTTTTGAGATAGTTATTAAAACTGTTTAAAGGTTGTCAAACGTTGTTTCTCGTTGTATATCCTTTAATTCTAGAGTTAAATTGATAAATAACGTGTACGAATTTGTTTAACGCATTTGTTTTGGTTACTCGACGTCTCCGTTCTCGTGTAGCCTACATATTGCGTTTTTTTTTTAATTTGCTTACCGGGCTAAAGGTTAGCATGTTTAAAATACGTAAGTCGTTTTGTTCAACAAATTTGAGTAGATAACTCATCAGTTGTTTGCATCAGAGCGATAATTTTTGAGATAGTTATTAAAACTGTTTAAAGGTTGTCAAACGTTGTTTCTCGTTGTATATCCTTTAATTCTAGAGTCAAATTGATAAATAACGTGTACGAATTTGTTTAACGCATTTGTTTTGGTTACTCGACGTCTCCGTTCTCGTGTAGCCTACATATTGCGTTTTTTTTTTAATTTGCTTACCGGGCTAAAGGTTAGCATGTTTAAAATACGTAAGTCGTTTTGTTCATCATATTTAAGTAGATAACTCATCAGTTGTTTGCATCAGAGCGATAATTTTTGAGATAGTTATTAAAACTGTTTAAAGGTTGTCAAACGTTGTTTCTCGTTGTATATCCTTTAATTCTAGAGTTAAATTGATAAATAACGTGTACGAATTTGTTTAACGCATTTGTTTTGGTTACTCGACGTCTCCGTTCTCGTGTAGCCTACATATTGCGTTTTTTTTTTTAATTTGCTTACCGGGCTAAAGGTTAGCATGTTTAAAATACGTAAGTCGTTTTGTTTATCAAATTTAAGTAGATAACTCATCAGTTGTTTGCATCAGAGCGATAATTTTTGAGATAGTTATTAAAACTGTTTAAAGGTTGTCAAACGTTGTTTCTCGTTGTATATCCTTTAATTCTAGAGTTAAATTGATAAATAACGTGTACGAATTTGTTTAACGCATTTGTTTTGGTTACTCGACGTCTCCGTTCTCGTGTAGCCTACATATTGCGTTTTTTTTTTAATTTACTTACCGGGCTAAAGGTTAGCATGTTTAAAATACGTAAGTCGTTTTGTTCATCATATTTAAGTAGATAACTCATCAGTTGTTTGCATCAGAGCGACAATTTTTGAGATAGTTATTAAAATTGTTTAAAGGTTGTCAAACGTTGTTTCTCGTTGTATATCCTTTAATTCTAGAGTTAAATTGATAAATAACGTGTACGAATTTGTTTAACGCATTTGTTTTGGTTACTCGGCGTCTCCGTTCTCGTGTAGCCTACATATTGCGTTTTTTTTTTAATTTGCTTACCGGGCTAAAGGTTAGCATGTTTAAAATACGTAAGTCGTTTTGTTCAACAAATTTGAGTAGATAACTCATCAGTTGTTTGCATCAGAGCGACAATTTTTGAGATAGTTATTAAAACTGTTTAAAGGTTGTCAAACGTTGTTTCTCGTTGTATATCCTTTAATTCTAGAGTTAAATTGATAAATAACGTGTACGAATTTGTTTAACGCATTTGTTTTGGTTACTCGACGTCTCCGTTCTCGTGTAGCCTACATATTGCGTTTTTTATTAAATTTGCTTACCGGGCTAAAGGTTAGCATGTTTAAAATACGTAAGTCGTTTTGTTCATCATATTTAAGTAGATAACTCATCAGTTGTTTGCATCAGAGCGATAATTTTTGAGATAGTTATTAAAACTGTTTAAAGGTTGTCAAACGTTGTTTCTCGTTGTATATCCTTTAATTCTAGAGTTAAATTGATAAATAACGTGTACGAATTTGTTTAACGCATTTGTTTTGGTTACTCGACGTCTCCGTTCTCGTGTAGCCTACATATTGCGTTTTTTTTTTAATTTGCTTACCGGGCTAAAGGTTAGCATGTTTAAAATACGTAAGTCGTTTTGTTCAACAAATTTAAGTAGATAACTCATCAGTTGTTTGCATCAGAGCGATAATTTTTGAGATAGTTATTAAAACTGTTTAAAGGTTGTCAAACGTTGTTTCTCGTTGTATATCCTTTAATTCTAGAGTTAAATTGATAAATAACGTGTACGAATTTGTTTATCGCATTTGTTTTGGTTACTCGACGTCTCCGTTCTCGTGTAGCCTACATATTGCGTTTTTTTTTTAATTTGCTTACCGGGCTAAAGGTTAGCATGTTTAAAATACGTAAGTCGTTTTGTTCATCAAATTTAAGTAGATAACTCATCAGTTGTTTGCATCAGAGCGATAATTTTTGAGATAGTTATTAAAACTGTTTAAAGGTTGTCAAACGTTGTTTCTCGTTGTATATCTTTTAACTCTAGAGTTGAATTGATAAATAACGTGTACGAATTTGTTTAACGCATTTGTTTTGGTTACTCGACGTCTCCGTTCTCGTGTAGCCTACATATTGCGTTTTTTTTTTTTAATTTGCTTACCGGGCTAAAGGTTAGCATGTTTAAAATACGTAAGTCGTTTTGTTCAACAAATTTGAGTAGATAACTCATCAGTTGTTTGCATCAGAGAATTTGCTTACCGGGCTAAAGGTTAGCATGTTTAAAATACGTAAGTCGTTTTGTTCATCATATTTAAGTAGATAACTCATCAGTTGTTTGCATCAGAGCGACAATTTTTGAGATAGTTATTAAAATTGTTTAAAGGTTGTCAAACGTTGTTTCTCGTTGTATATCCTTTAATTCTAGAGTTAAATTGATAAATAACGTGTACGAATTTGTTTAACGCATTTGTTTTGGTTACTCGACGTCTCTGTTCTCGTGTAGCCTACATATTGCGTTTTTTTTTAATTTGCTTACCGGGATAAAGGTTAGCATGTTTAAAATACGTAAGTCGTTTTGTTCAACAAATTTGAGTAGATAACTCATCAGTTGTTTGCATCAGAGAATTTGCTTACCGGGCTAAAGGTTAGCATGTTTAAAATACGTAAGTCGTTTTGTTCATCATATTTAAGTAGATAACTCATCAGTTGTTTGCATCAGAGCGATAATTTTTGAGATAGTTATTAAAACTGTTTAAAGGTTGTCAAACGTTGTTTCTCGTTGTATATCCTTTAATTCTATAGTTAAATTGATAAATAACGTGTACGAATTTGTTTAACGCATTTGTT
Organism: Eurosta solidaginis; assembly: GCF_040869045.1. Taxonomy (NCBI): domain Eukaryota; kingdom Metazoa; phylum Arthropoda; class Insecta; order Diptera; family Tephritidae; genus Eurosta; species Eurosta solidaginis. The sequence continues at coordinate 408,831 of NW_027136938.1, forward strand.
TTGGTTACTCGACGTCTCCGTTCTCGTGTAGCCTACATATTGCGTTTTTTTTTTAATTTGCTTACCGGGCTAAAGGTTAGCATGTTTAAAATACGTAAGTCGTTTTGTTCAACAAATTTAAGTAGATAACTCATCAGTTGTTTGCATCAGAGCGATAATTTTTGAGATAGTTATTAAAACTGTTTAAAGGTTGTCAAACGTTGTTTCTCGTTGTATATCCTTTAATTCTAGAGTTAAATTGATAAATAACGTGTACGAATTTGTTTAACGCATTTGTTTTGGTTACTCGACGTCTCCGTTCTCGTGTAGCCTACATATTGCGTTTTTTTTTTAATTTGCTTACCGGGCTAAAGGTTAGCATGTTTAAAATACGTAAGTCGTTTTGTTCATCAAATTTAAGTAGATAACTCATCAGTTGTTTGCATCAGAGCGATAATTTTTGAGATAGTTATTAAAACTGTTTAAAGGTTGTCAAACGTTGTTTCTCGTTGTAAATCCTTTAATTCTAGAGTTAAATTGATAAATAACGTGTACGAATTTGTTTAACGCATTTGTTTTGGTTACTCGACGTCTCCGTTCTCGTGTAGCCTACATATTGCGTTTTTTTTTTAATTTGCTTACCGGGCTAAAGGTTAGCATGTTTAAAATACGTAAGTCGTTTTGTTCATCAAATTTAAGTAGATAACTCATCAGTTGTTTGCATCAGAGCGATAATTTTTGAGATAGTTATTAAAACTGTTTAAAGGTTGTCAAACGTTGTTTCTCGTTGTATATCCTTTAATTCTAGAGTTAAATTGATAAATAACGTGTAAGAATTTGTTTAACGCATTTGTTTTGGTTACTCGACGTCTCCGTTCTCGTGTAGCCTACATATTGCGTTTTTTTTTTTAATTTGCTTACCGGGCTAAAGGTTAGCATGTTTAAAATACGTAAGTCGTTTTGTTCATCAAATTTAAGTAGATAACTCATCAGTTTTTTGCATCAGAGCGATAATTTTTGAGATAGTTATTAAAACTGTTTAAAGGTTGTCAAACGTTGTTTCTCGTTGTATATCCTTTAATTCTAAAGTTAAATTGATAAATAACGTGTACGAATTTATTTAACGCATTTGTTTTGGTTACTCGACGTCTCCGTTCTCGTGTAGCCTACATATTGCGTTTTTTTTTTAATTTGCTTACCGGGCTAAAGGTTAGCATGTTTAAAATACGTAAGTCGTTTTGTTCATCAAATTTAAGTAGATAACTCATCAGTTGTTTGCATCAGAGCGATAATTTTTGAGATAGTTATTAAAACTGTTTAAAGGATGTCAAACGTTGTTTCTCGTTGTATATCCTTTAATTCTAGAGTGAAATTGATAAATAACGTGTACGAATTTGTTTAACGCATTTGTTTTGGTTACTCGACGTCTCTGTTCTCGTGTAGCCTACATATTGCGTTTTTTTTTAATTTGCTTACCGGGCTAAAGGTTAGCATGTTTAAAATACGTAAGTCGTTTTGTTCATCAAATTTAAGTAGATAACTTATCAGTTGTTTGCATCAGAGCGATAATTTTTGAGATAGTTATTAAAACTGTTTAAAGGTTGTCAAACGTTGTTTCTCGTTGTATATCCTTTAATTCTAGAGTTAAATTGATAAATAACGTGTACGAATTTGTTTAGCGCATTTGTTTTGGTTACTCGACGTCTCCGTTCTCGTGTAGCCTACATATTGCGTTTTTTTTTTAATTTGCTTACCGGGCTAAAGGTTAGCATGTTTAAAATACGTAAGTCGTTTTGTTCATCAAATTTAAGTAGATAACTCATCAGTTGTTTGCATCAGAGCGATAATTTTTGAGATAGTTATTAAAACTGTTTAAAGGTTGTCAAACGTTGTTTCTCGTTGTATATCCTTTAATTCTAGAGTTAAATTGATTAATAACGTGTACGAATTTGTTTAACGCATTTGTTTTGGTTACTCGACGTCTCCGGTCTCGTGTAGCCTACATATTGCGTTTTTTTTTTAATTTGCTTACCGGGCTAAAGGTTAGCATGTTTAAAATACGTAAGTCGTTTTGTTCATCAAATTTAAGTAGATAACTCATCAGTTGTTTGCATCAGAGCTATAATTTTTGAGATAGTTATTAAAACTGTTTAAAGGTTGTCAAACGTTGTTTCTCGTTGTATATCCTTTAATTCTAGAGTGAAATTGATAAATAACGTGTACGAATTTGTTTAACGCATTTGTTTTGGTTACTCGACGTCTCTGTTCTCGTGTAGCCTACATATTGCGTTTTTTTTTTAATTTGCTTACCGGGCTAAAGGTTAGCATGTTTAAAATACGTAAGTCGTTTTGTTCATCATATTTAAGTAGATAACTCATCAGTTGTTTGCATCAGAGCGATAATTTTTGAGATAGTTATTAAAACTGTTTAAAGGTTGTCAAACGTTGTTTCTCGTTGTATATCCTTTAATTCTAGAGTTAAAGTGATAAATAACGTGTACGAATTTGTTTAACGCATTTGTTTTGGTTACTCGACGTCTCCGTTCTCGTGTAGCCTACATATTGCGTTTTTTTTTTTTAATTTGCTTACCGGGCTAAAGGTTAGCATGTTTAAAATACGTAAGTCGTTTTGTTCATCATATTTAAGTAGATAACTCATCAGTTGTTTGCATCAGAGCGATAATTTTTGAGATAGTTATTAAAACTGTTTAAAGGTTGTCAAACGTTGTTTCTCGTTGTATATCCATTAATTCTAGAGTTAAATTGATAAATAACGTGTACGAATTTGTTTAACGCATTTGTTTTGGTTACTCGACGTCTCCGTTCTCGTGTAGCCTACATATTGCCCTTTTTTTTAATTTGCTTACCGGGCTAAAGGTTAGCATGTTTAAAATACGTAAGTCGTTTTGTTCAACAAATTTGAGTAGATAACTCATCAGTTGTTTGCATCAGAGCTATAATTTTTGAGATAGTTATTAAAACTGTTTAAAGGTTGTCAAACGTTGTTTCTCGTTGTATATCCTTTAATTCTAGAGTTAAATTGATAAATAACGTGTACGAATTTGTTTAACGCATTTGTTTTGGTTACTCGACGTCTCCGTTCTCGTGTAGCATACATATTGCGTTTTTTTTTTAATTTGCTTACCGGGCTAAAGGTTAGCATGTTTAAAATACGTAAGTCGTTTTGTTCAACAAATTTGAGTAGATAACTCAGCAGTTGTTTGCATCAGAGCGACAATTTTTGAGATAGTTATTAAAACTGTTTAAAGGTTGTCAAACGTTGTTTCTCGTTGTATATCCTTTAATTCTAGAGTTAAATTGATAAATAACGTGTACGAATTTGTTTAACGCATTTGTTTTGGTTACTCGACGTCTCCGTTCTCGTGTAGCATACATATTGCGTTTTTTTTTAATTTGCTTACCGGGCTAAAGGTTAGTATGTTTAAAATACGTAAGTCGTTTTGTTCATCATATTTAAGTAGATAACTCATCAGTTGTTTGCATCAGAGCGATAATTTTTGAGATAGTTATTAAAACTGTTTAAAGGTTGTCAAACGTTGTTTCTCGTTGTATATCCTTTAATTCTAGAGTTAAAGTGATAAATAACGTGTACGAATTTGTTTAACGCATTTGTTTTGGTTACTCGACGTCTCCGTTCTCGTGTAGCCTACATATTGCGTTTTTTTTTTAATTTGCTTACCGGGCTAAAGGTTAGCATGTTTAAAATACGTAAGTCGTTTTGTTCATCATATTTAAGTAGATAACTCATCAGTTGTTTGCATCAGAGCGATAATTTTTGAGATAGTTATTAAAACTGTTTAAAGGTTGTCAAACGTTGTTTCTCGTTGTATATCCATTAATTCTAGAGTTAAATTGATAAATAACGTGTACGAATTTGTTTAACGCATTTGTTTTGGTTACTCGACGTCTCCGTTCTCGTGTAGCCTGCATATTGCGTTTTTTTTTTTAATTTGTTTACCGGGCTAAAGGTTAGCATGTTTAAAATACGTAAGTCGTTTTGTTCATCATATTTAAGTAGATAACTCATCAGTTGTTTGCATCAGAGCGATAATTTTTGAGATAGTTATTAAAACTGTTTAAAGGTTGTCAAACGTTGTTTCTCGTTGTATATCCTTTAATTCTAGAGTTAAATTGATAAATAACGTGTACGAATTTGTTTAACGCATTTGTTTTGGTTACTCGATGTCTCCGTTCTCGTGTAGCCTACATATTGCGTTTTTTTTTTAATTTGCTTACCGGGCTAAAGGTTAGCATGTTTAAAATACGTAAGTCGTTTTGTTCATCAAATTTAAGTAGATAACTCATCAGTTGTTTGCATCAGAGCGATAATTTTTGAGATAGTTATTAAAACTGTTTAAAGGTTGTCAAACGTTGTTTCTCGTTGTATATCCTTTAATTCTAGAGTTAAATTGATAAATAACGTGTACGAATTTTTTTAACGCATTTGTTTTGGTTACTCGACGTCTCCGTTCTCGTGTAGCCTACATATTGCGTTTTTTTTTTAATTTGCTTACCGGGCTAAAGGTTAGCATGTTTAAAATACGTAAGTCGTTTTGTTCATCAAATTTAAGTAGATAACTCATCAGTTGTTTGCATCAGAGCGATAATTTTTGAGATAGTTATTAAAACTGTTTAAAGGTTGTCAAACGTTGTTTCTCGTTGTATATCCTTTAATTCTTGAGTTAAATTGATAAATAACGTGTACGAATTTGTTTAACGCATTTGTTTTGGTTACTCGACGTCTCCGTTCTCGTGTAGCCTACATATTGCGTTTTTTTTTTTAATTTGCTTACCGGGCTAAAGGTTAGCATGTTTAAAATACGTAAGTCGTTTTGTTCATCAAATTTAAGTAGATAACTCATCAGTTGTTTGCATCAGAGCGATAATTTTTGAGATAGTTATTAAAACTGTTTAAAGGTTGTCAAACGTTGTTTCTCGTTGTATATCCTTTAATTCTAGAGTTAAATTGATAAATAACGTGTACGAATTTGTTTAACGCATTTGTTTTGGTTACTCGACGTCTCCGTTCTCGTGTAGCCTACATATTGCGTTTTTTTTTTAATTTGCTTACCGGGCTAAAGGTTAGCATGTTTAAAATACGTAAGTCGTTTTGTTCATCAAATTTAAGTAGATAACTCATCAGTTGTTTGCATCAGAGCGATAATTTTTGAGATAGTTATTAAAACTGTTTAAAGGTTGTCAAACGTTGTTTCTCGTTGTATATCCTTTAATTCTAGAGTTAAATTGATAAATAACGTGTACGAATTTGTTTAACGCATTTGTTTTGGTTACTCGACGTCTCCGTTCTCGTGTAGCCTACATATTGCGTTTTTTTTTTAATTTGCTCACCGGGCTAAAGGTTAGCATGTTTAAAATACGTAAGTCGTTTTGTTCATCAAATTTAAGTAGATAACTCCTCAGTTGTTTGCATCAGAGCGATAATTTTTGAGATAGTTATTAAAACTGTTTAAAGGTTGTCAAACGTTGTTTCTCGTTGTATATCCTTTAATTCTAGAGTTAAATTGATAAATAACGTGTACGAATTTGTTTAACGCATTTGTTTTGGTTACTCGACGTCTCCGTTCTCGTGTAGCCTACATATTGCGTTTTTTTTTTAATTTGCTTACCGGGCTAAAGGTTAGCATGTTTAAAATACGTAAGTCGTTTTGTTCATCAAATTTAAGTAGATAACTCATCAGTTGTTTGCATCAGAGCGATAATTTTTGAGATAGTTATTAAAACTGTTTAAAGGTTGTCAAACGTTGTTTCTGGTTGTATATCCTTTAATTCTAGAGTTAAATGGATAAATAACGTGTACGAATTTGTTTAACGCATTTGTTTTGGTTACTCGACGTCTCCGTTCTCGTGTAGCCTACATATTGCGTTTTTTTTTAATTTGCTTACCGGGCTAAAGGTTAGCATGTTTAAAATACGTAAGTCGTTTTGTTCATCATATTTAAGTAGATAACTCATCAGTTGTTTGCATCAGAGCGATAATTTTTGAGATAGTTATTAAAACTGTTTAAAGGTTGTCAAACGTTGTTTCTCGTTGTATATCCTTTAATTCTAGAGTTAAATTGATAAATAACGTGTACGAATTTGTTTAACGCATTTGTTTTGGTTACTCGACGTCTCCGTTCTCGTGTAGCCTACATATTGCGTTTTTTTTTAATTTGCTTACCGGGCTAAAGGTTACCATGTTTAAAATACGTAAGTCGTTTTGTTCAACAAATTTAAGTAGATAACTCATCAGTTGTTTGCATCAGAGCGAGAATTTTTGAGATAGTTATTAAAACTGTTTAAAGGTTGTCAAACGTTGTTTCTCGTTGTATATCCTTTAATTCTAGAGTTAAATTGATAAATAACGTGTACGAATTTGTTTAACGCATTTGTTTGGTTACTCGACGTCTCCGTTCTCGTGTAGCCTACATATTGCGTTTTTTTTTTAATTTGCTTACCGGGCTAAAGGTTATCATTTTTAAAATACGTAAGTGGTTTTGTTCATCATATTTAAGTAGATAACTCATCAGTTGTTTGCATCAGAGCGATAATTTTTGAGATAGTTATTAAAACTGTTTAAAGGTTGTCAAACGTTGTTTCTCGTTGTATATCCTTTAATTCTAGAGTTAAATTGATAAATAACGTGAACGAATTTGTTTAACGCATTTGTTTTGGTTACTCGACGTCTCCGTTCTCGTGTAGCCTACATATTGCGTTTTTTTTTTAATTTGCTTACCGGGCTAAAGGTTAGCATGTTTAAAATACGTAAGTCGTTTTGTTCATCATATTTAAGTAGATAACTCATCAGTTGTTTGCATCAGAGCGATAATTTTTGAGATAGTTACTAAAAGTGTTTAAAGGTTGTCAAACGTTGTTTCTCGTTGTATATCCTTTAATTCTAGAGTTAAATTGATAAATAACGTGTACGAATTTGTTTAACGCATTTGTTTTGGTTACTCGACGTCTCCGTTCTCGTGTAGCCTACATATTGCGTTTTTTTTTAATTTGCTTACCGGGCTAAAGGTTAGCATGTTTAAAATACGTAAGTCGTTTTGTTCATCAAATTTAAGTAGATAACTCATCAGTTGTTTGCATCAGAGCGATAATTTTTGAGATAGTTATTAAAACTGTTTAAAGGTTGTCAAACGTTGTTTCTCGTTTTATATCCTTTAATCCTAGAGTTAAATTGATAAATAACGTGTACGAATTTGTTTAACGCATTTGTTTTGGTTACTCGACGTCTCCGTTCTCGTGTAGCCTACATATTGCGTTTTTTTTTTAATTTGCTTACCGGGCTAAAGGTTAGCATGTTTAAAATACGTAAGGCGTTTTGTTCATCAAATTTAAGTAGATAACTCATCAGTTGTTTGCATCAGAGCGACAATTTTTGAGATAGTTATTAAAACTGTTTAAAGGTTGTCAAACGTTGTTTCTCGTTGTATATCCTTTAATTCTAGAGTTAAATTGATAAATAACGTGTACGAATTTGTTTAACGCATTTGTTTTGGTTACTCGACGTCTCCGTTCTCGTGTAGCCTACATATTGCGTTTTTTTTTTTAATTTGCTTACCGGGCTAAAGGTTAGTATGTTTAAAATACGTAAGTCGTTTTGTTCATCATATTTAAGTAGATAACTCATCAGTTGTTTGCATCAGAGCGATAATTTTTGAGATAGTTATTAAAACTGTTTAAAGGTTGTCAAACGTTGTTTCTCGTTGTATATCCTTTAATTCTAGAGTTAAATTGATAAATAACGTGTACGAATTTGTTTAACGCATTTGTTTTGGTTACTCGACGTCTCCGTTCTCGTGTAGCCTACATATTGCGTTTTTTTTTTAATTTGCTTACCGGGCTAAAGGTTAGCATGTTTAAAATACGTAAGTCGTTTTGTTCATCAAATTTAAGTAGATAACTCATCAGTTGTTTGCATCAGAGCGATAATTTTTGAGATAGTTATTAAAACTGTTTAAAGGTTGTCAAACGTTGTTTCTCGTTGTATATCCTTTAATTCTAGAGTTAAATTGATAAATAACGTGTACGAATTTGTTTAACGCATTTGTTTTGGTTACTCGACGTCTCCGTTCTCGTGTAGCCTACATATTGCGTTTTTTTTTTTAATTTGCTTACCGGGCTAAAGGTTGTTAGCATGTTTAAAATACGTAAGTCGTTTTGTTCATCATATTTAAGTAGATAACTCATCAGTTGTTTGCATCAGAGCGATAATTTTTGAGATATTAAAACTGTTTAAAGGTTGTCAAACGTTGTTTCTCGTTGTATATCCTTTAACTCTAGAGTTAAATTGATAAATAACGTGTACGAATTTGTTTAACGCATTTGTTTTGGTTACTCGACGTCTCCGTTCTCGTGAAGCCTACATATTGCGTTTTTTTTTAAGTTGCTTACCGGGCTAAAGGTTAGCATGTTTAAAATACGTAAGTCGTTTTGTTCATCATATTTAAGTAGATAACTCATCAGTTGTTTGCATCAGAGCGATAATTTTTGAGATAGTTATTAAAACTGTTTAAAGGTTGTCAAACGTTGTTTCTCGTTGTATATCCTTTAATTCTAGAGTTAAGTTGATAAATAACGTGTACGAATTTGTTTAACGCATTTGTTTTGGTTACTCGACGTCTCCGTTCTCGTGTAGCCTACATATTGCGTTTTTTTTTTAATTTGCTTACCGGGCTAAAGGTTAGCATGTTTAAAATACGTAAGTCGTTTTGTTCATCAAATTTAAGTAGATAACTCATCAGTTGTTTGCATCAGAGCGATAATTTTTGAGATAGTTATTAAAACTGTTTAAAGGTTGTCAAACGTTGTTTCTCGTTGTATATCCTTTAATTCTAGAGTTAAATTGATAAATAACGTGTACGAATTTGTTTAACGCATTTGTTTTGGTTACTCGACGTCTCCGTTCTCGTGTAGCCTACATATTGCGTTTTTTTTTTAATTTGCTTACCGGGCTAAAGGTTAGCATGTTTAAAATACGTAAGTCGTTTTGTTCATCATATTTAAGTAGATAACTCATCAGTTGTTTGCATCAGAGCGATAATTTTTGAGATAGTTATTAAAACTGTTTAAAGGTTGTCAAACGTTGTTTCTCGTTGTATATCCTTTAATTCTAGAGTTAAATTGATAAATAACGTGTACGAATTTGTTTAACGCATTTGTTTTGGTTACTCGACGTCTCCGTTCTCGTGTAGCCACATATTGCGTTTTTTTTTTAATTTGCTTACCGGGCTAAAGGTTAGCATGTTTAAAATACGTAAGTCGTTTTGTTCATCAAATTTAAGTAGATAACTCATCAGTTGTTTGCATCAGAGCGATAATTTTTGAGATAGTTATTAAAACTGTTTAAAGGTTGTCAAACGTTGTTTCTCGTTGTATATCCTTTAGTTCTAGAGTTAAATTGATCAATAACGTGTACGAATTTGTTTAACGCATTTGTTTTGGTTACTCGACGTCTTCGTTCTCGTGTAGCCTACATATTGCGTTTTTTTTTTAATTTGCTTACCGGGCTAAAGGTTAGCATGTTTAAAATACGTAAGTCGTTTTGTTCATCAAATTTAAGTAGATAACTCATCAGTTGTTTGCATCAGAGCGATAATTTTTGAGATAGTTATTAAAACTGTTTAAAGGTTGTCAACCGTTGTTTCTCGTTGTATATCCTTTAATTCTAGAGTTAAATTGATAAATAACGTGTACGAATTTGTTTAACGCATTTGTTTTGGTTACTCGACGTCTCCGTTCTCGTGTAGCCTACATATTGCGTTTTTTTTTTTAATTTGCTTACCGGGCTAAAGGTTAGCATGTTTAAAATACGTAAGTCGTTTTGTTCATCAAATTTGAGTAGATAAGTCATCAGTTGTTTGCATCAGAGCGATAATTTTTGAGATAGTTATTAAAACTGTTTAAAGGTTGTCAAACGTTGTTTCTCGTTGTATATCCTTTAATTCTAGAGTCAAATTGATAAATAACGTGTACGAATTTGTTTAACGCATTTGTTTTGGTTACTCGACGTCTCCGTTCTCGTGTAGCCTACATATTGCGTTTTTTTTTTAATTTGCTTACCGGGCTAAAGGTTAGCATGTTTAAAATACGTAAGTCGTTTTGTTCATCAAATTTAAGTAGATAACTCATCAGTTGTTTGCATCAGAGCGATAATTTTTGAGATAGTTATTAAAACTGTTTAAAGGTTGTCAAACGTTGTTTCTCGTTGTATATCCTTTAATTCTAGAGTTAAATTGATAAATAACGTGTACGAATTTGTTTAACGCATTTGTTTTGGTTACTCGACGTCTCCGTTCTCGTGTAGCCTACATATTGCGTTTTTTTTTTTAATTTGCTTACCGGGCTAAAGGTTAGCATGTTTAAAATACGTAAGTCGTTTTGTTCATCAAATTTAAGTAGATAACTCAGCAGTTGTTTGCATCAGAGCGACAATTTTTGAGATAGTTATTAAAACTGTTTAAAGGTTGTCAAACGTTGTTTCTCGTTGTATATCCTTTAATTCTAGAGTTAAATTGATAAATAACGTGTACGAATTTGTTTAACGCATTTGTTTTGGTTACTCGACGTCTCCGTTCTCGTGTAGCCTACATATTGCGTTTTTTTTTTTAATTTGCTTACCGGGCTAAAGGTTAGCATGTTTAAAATACGTAAGTCGTTTTGTTCAACAAATTTAAGTAGATAACTCATCAGTTGTTTGCATCAGAGCGATAATTTTTGAGATAGTTATTAAAACTGTTTAAAGGTTGTCAAACGTTGTTTCTCGTTGTATATCCTTTAATTCTAGAGTTAAATTGATAAATAACGTGTACGAATTTGTTTAACGCATTTGTTTTGGTTACTCGACGTCTCCGTTCTCGTGTAGCCTACATATTGCGTTTTTTTTTTAATTTGCTTACCGGGCTAAAGGTTAGCATGTTTAAAATACGTAAGTCGTTTTGTTCATCATATTTAAGTAGATAACTCATCAGTTGTTTGCATCAGAGCTATAATTTTTGAGATAGTTATTAAAACTGTTTAAAGGTTGTCAAACGTTGTTTCTCGTTGTATATCCTTTAATTCTAGAGTTAAATTGATAAGTAACGTGTACGAATTTGCTTAACGCATTTTTTTTGGTTACTCGTCGTCTCCGTTCTCGTGTAGCCTACATATTGCGTTTTTTTTTTAATTTGCTTACCGGGCTAAAGGTTAGCATGTTTAAAATACGTAAGTCGTTTTTGTTCATCAAATTTAAGTAGATAACTCATCAGTTGTTTGCATCAGAGCGATAATTTTTGAGATAGTTATTAAAACTGTTTAAAGGTTGTCAAACGTTGTTTCTCGTTGTATATCCTTTAATTCTAGAGTTAAATTGATAAATAACGTGTACGAATTTGTTTAACGCATTTGTTTTGGTTACTCGACGTCTCCGTTCTCGTGTAGCCTACATATTGCGTTTTTTTTTTTATTTGCTTACCGGGCTAAAGGTTAGCATGTTTAAAATACGTAAGTCGTTTTGTTCAACAAATTTGAGTAGATAAGTCATCAGTTGTTTGCATCAGAGCGATAATTTTTGAGATAGTTATTAAAACTGTTTAAAGGTTGTCAAACGTTGTTTCTCGTTGTATATCCTTTAATTCTAGAGTCAAATTGATAAATAACGTGTACGAATTTGTTTAACGCATTTGTTTTGGTTACTCGACGTCTCCGTTCTCGTGTAGCCTACATATTGCGTTTTGTTTTTAATTTGCTTACCGGGCTAAAGGTTAGCATGTTTAAAATACGCAAGTCGTTTTGTTCATCAAATTTAAGTAGATAACTCATCAGTTGTTTGCATCAGAGCGATAATTTTTGAGATAGTTATTAAAACTGTTTAAAGGTTGTCAAACGTTGTTTCTCGTTGTATATCCTTTAATTCTAGAGTTAAATTGATAAATAACGTGTACGAATTTGTTTAACGCATTTGTTTTGGTTACTCGACGTCTCCGTTCTCGTGTAGCCTACGTATTGCGTTTTTTTTTTTAATTTGCTTACCGGGCTAAAGGTTAGCATGTTTAAAATACGTAAGTCGTTTTGTTCATCAAATTTAAGTAGATAACTCAGCAGTTGTTTGCATCAGAGCGACAATTTTTGAGATAGTTATTAAAACTGTTTAAAGGTTGTCAAACGTTGTTTCTCGTTGTATATCCTTTAATTCTAGAGTTAAATTGATAAATAACGTGTACGAATTTGTTTAACGCATTTGTTTTGGTTACTCGACGTCTCCGTTCTCGTGTAGCCTACATATTGCGTTTTTTTTTTAATTTGCTTACCGGGCTAAAGGTTAGCATGTTTAAAATACGTAAGTCGTTTTGTTCATCAAATTTAAGTAGATAACTCATCAGTTGTTTGCATCAGAGCGATAATTTTTGAGATAGTTATTAAAACTGTTTAAAGGTTGTCAAACGTTGTTTCTCGTTGTATATCCTTTAATTCTAGAGTTAAATTGATAAATAACGTGTACGAATTTGTTTAACGCATTTGTTTTGGTTACTCGACGTCTCCGTTCTCGTGTAGCCTACATATTGCGTTTTTTTTTTTAATTTGCTTACCGGGCTAAAGGTTAGCATGTTCAAAATACGTAAGTCGTTTTGTTCATCATATTTAAGTAGATAACTCATCAGTTGTTTGCATCAGAGCGACAATTTTTGAGATAGTTATTAAAACTGTTTAAAGGTTGTCAAACGTTGTTTCTCGTTGTATATCCTTTTAATTCTAGAGTTAAATTGATAAATAACGTGTACGAATTTGTTTAACGCATTTTTTTTGGTTACTCGACGTCTCCGTTCTCGTGTAGCCTACATATTGCGTTTTTTTTTTAATTTGCTTACCGGGCTAAAGGTTAGCATGTTTAAAATACGTAAGTCGTTTTGTTCATCATATTTAAGTAGATAACTCATCAGTTGTTTGCATCAGAGCGATAATTTTTGAGATAGTTATTAAAACTGTTTAAAGGTTGTCAAACGTTGTTTCTCGTTGTATATCCTTTAATTCTAGAGTTAAATTGATAAATAACGTGTACGAATTTGTTTAACGCATTTGTTTTGGTTACTCGACGTCTCCGTTCTCGTGTAGCCTACATATTGCGTTTTTTTTTTAATTTGCTTACCGGGCTAAAGGTTAGCATGTTTAAAATACGTAAGTCGTTTTGTTCAACAAATTTAAGTAGATAACTCATCAGTTGTTTGCATCAGAGCGATAATTTTTGAGATAGTTATTAAAACTGTTTAAAGGTTGTCAAACGTTGTTTCTCGTTGTATATCCTTTAATTCTAGAGTTAAATTGATAAATAACGTGTACGAATTTGTTTAACGCATTTGTTTTGGTTACTCGACGTCTCCGTTCTCGTGTAGCCTACATATTGCGATTTTTTTTTTAATTTCCTTACCGGGCTAAAGGTTAGCATGTTTAAAATACGTAAGTCGTTTTGTTCAACAAATTTAAGTAGATAACTCATCAGTTGTTTGCATCAGAGCGATAATTTTTGAGATAGTTATTAAAACTGTTTAAAGGTTGTCAAACGTTGTTTCTCGTTGTATATCCTTTAATTCTAGAGTTAAATTGATAAATAACGTGTACGAATTTGTTTAACGCATTTGTTTTGGTTACTCGACGTCTCCGTTCTCGTGTAGCCTACATATTGCGTTTTTTTTTTTTAATTTGCTTACCGGGCTAAAGGTTAGCATGTTTAAAATACGTAAGTCGTTTTGTTCATCAAATTTAAGTAGATAACTCATCAGTTGTTTACATCAGAGCGATAATTTTTGAGATAGTTATTAAAACTGTTTAAAGGTTGTCAAACGTTGTTTCTCGTTGTATATCCTTTAACTCCAGAGTTAAATTGATAAATAACGTGTACGAATTTGTTTAACGCATTTGTTTTGGTTACTCGACGTCTCCGTTCTCGTGTAGCCTACATATTGCATTTTTTTTTTTTAATTTGCTTACCGGGCTAAAGGTTAGCATGTTTAAAATACGTAAGTCGTTTTGTTCATCAAATTTAAGTAGATAACTCATCAGTTGTTTGCATCAGAGCGATAATTTTTGAGATAGTTATTAAAACTGTTTAAAGGTTGTCAAACGTTGTTTCTCGTTGTATATCCTTTAATTCTAGAGTTAAATTGATAAATAACGTGTAAGAATTTGTTTAACGCATTTGTTTTGGTTACTCGACGTCTCCGTTCTCGTGTAGCCTACATATTGCGTTTTTTTTTTAATTTGCTTACCGGGCTAAAGGTTAGCATGTTTAAAATACGTAAGTCGTTTTGTTCATCATATTTAAGTAGATAACTCATCAGTTGTTTGCATCAGAGCGACAATTTTTGAGATAGTTATTAAAATTGTTTAAAGGTTGTCAAACGTTGTTTCTCGTTGTATATCCTTTAATTCTAGAGTTAAATTGATAAATAACGTGTACGAATTTGTTTAACGCATTTGTTTTGGTTACTCGACGTCTCCGTTCTCGTGTAGCCTACATATTGCGTTTTTTTTTTTAATTTGCTTACCGGGCTAAAGGTTAGCATGTTTAAAATACGTAAGTCGTTTTGTTCATCAAATTTAAGTAGATAACTCATCAGTTGTTTGCATCAGAGCGATAATTTTTGAGATAGTTATTAAAACTGTTTAAAGGTTGTCAAACGTTGTTTCTCGTTGTATATCCTTTAATTCTAGAGTTAAATTGATAAATAACGTGTACGAATTTGTTTAACGCATTTGTTTTGGTTACTCGACGTCTCCGTTCTCGTGTAGCCTACATATTGCGTTTTTTTTTTAATTTGCTTACCGGGCTAAAGGTTAGCATGTTTAAAATACGTAAGTCGTTTTGTTCATCAAATTTAAGTAGATAACTCATCAGTTGTTTGCATCAGAGCGATAATTTTTGAGATAGTTATTAAAACTGTTTAAAGGTTGTCAAACGTTGTTTCTCGTTGTATATCCTTTAATTCTAGAGTTAAATTGATAAATAACGTGTACGAATTTGTTTAACGCATTTGTTTTGGTTACTCGACGTCTCCGTTCTCGTGTAGCCTACATATTGCGTTTTTTTTTTTAATTTGCTTACCGGGCTAAAGGTTAGCATGTTTAAAATACGTAAGTAGTTTTGTTCATCAAATTTAAGTAGATAACTCATCAGTTGTTTGCATCAGAGCGACAATTTTTGAGATAGTTATTAAAACTGTTTAAAGGTTGTCAAACGTTGTTTCTCGTTGTATATCCTTTAATTCTAGAGTTAAATTGATAAATAACGTGTACGAATTTGTTTAACGCATTTGTTTTGGTTACTGGACGTCTCCGTTCTCGTGTAGCCTACATATTGCGTTTTTTTTTAATTTGCTTACCGGGCTAAAGGTTAGCATGTTTAAAATACGTAAGTCGTTTTGTTCAACAAATTTAAGTAGATAACTCATCAGTTGTTTGCATCAGAGCGACAATTTTTGAGATAGTTATTAAAACTGTTTAAAGGTTGTCAAACGTTGTTTCTCGTTGTATATCCTTTAATTCTACAGTTAAATTGATAAATAACGTGTACGAATTTGTTTAACGCATTTGTTTTGGTTACTCGACGTCTCCGTTCTCGTGTAGCCTACGTATTGCGTTTTTTTTTAATTTGCTTACCGGGCTAAAGGTTAGCATGTTTAAAATACGTAAGTCGTTTTGTTCATCAAATTTAAGTAGATAACTCAGCAGTTGTTTGCATCAGAGCGGCAATTTTTGAGATAGTTATTAAAACTGTTTAAAGGTTGTCAAACGTTGTTTCTCGTTGTATATCCTTTAATTCTAGAGTTAAATTGATAAATAACGTGTACGAATTTGTTTAACGCATTTGTTTTGGTTACTCGACGTCTCCGTTCTCGTGTAGCCTACATATTGCGTTTTTTTTTTAATTTGCTTACCGGGCTAAAGGTTAGCATGTTTAAAATACGTAAGTCGTTTTGTTCAACAAATTTGAGTAGATAAGTCATAAGTTGTTTGCATCAGAGCGATAATTTTTGAGATAGTTATTAAAACTGTTTAAAGGTTGTCAAACGTTGTTTCTCGTTGTATATCCTTTAATTCTAGAGTCGAATTGATAAATAACGTGTACGAATTTGTTTAACGCATTTGTTTTGGTTACTCGACGTCTCCGTTCTCGTGTAGCCTACATATTGCGTTTTTTTTTTAATTTGCTTACCGGGCTAAAGGTTAGCATGTTTAAAATACGTAAGTCGTTTTGTTCATCATATTTAAGTAGATAACTCATCAGTTGTTTGCATCAGAGCGATAATTTTTGAGATAGTTATTAAAACTGTTTAAAGGTTGTCAAACGTTGTTTCTCGTTGTATATCCTTTAATTCTAGAGTTAAATTGATAAATAACGTGTACGAATTTGTTTAACGCATTTGTTTTGGTTACTCGACGTCTCCATTCTCGTGTAGCCTACATATTGCGTTTTTTTTTAATTTGCTTACCGGGCTAAAGGTTAGCATGTTTAAAATACGTAAGTCGTTTTGTTCATCAAATTTAAGTAGATAACTCATCAGTTGTTTGCATCAGAGCGATAATTTTTGAGATAGTTATTAAAACTGTTTAAAGGTTGTCAAACGTTGTTTCTCGTTGTATATCCTTTAATTCTAGAGTTAAATTGATAAATAACGTGTACGAATTTGTTTAACGCATTTGTTTTGGTTACTCGACGTCTCCGTTCTCGTGTAGCCTACATATTGCGTTTTTTTTTTATTTTGCTTACCGGGCTAAAGGTTAGCATGTTTAAAATACGTAAGTCGTTTTGTTCATCATATTTAAGTAGATAACTCATCAGTTGTTTGCATCAGAGCGACAATTTTTGAGATAGTTATTAAAATTGTTTAAAGGTTGTCAAACGTTGTTTCTCGTTGTATATCCTTTAATTCTAGAGTTAAATTGATAAATAACGTGTACGAATTTGTTTAACGCATTTGTTTTGGTTACTCGACGTCTCCGTTCTCGTGTAGCCTACATATTGCGTTTTTTTTTTAATTTGCTTACCGGGCTAAAGGTTAGCATGTTTAAAATACGTAAGTCGTTTTGTTCAACAAATTTGAGTAGATAACTCATCAGTTGTTTGCATCAGAGCGACAATTTTTGAGATAGTTATTAAAACTGTTTAAAGGTTGTCAAACGTTGTTTCTCGTTGTATATCCTTTAATTCTAGAGTTAAATTGATAAATAACGTGTACGAATTTGTTTAACGCATTTCTTTTGGTTACTCGACGTCTCCGTTCTCGTGTAGCCTACATATTGCGTTTTTTTTTTAATTTGCTTACCGGGCTAAAGGTTAGCATGTTTAAAATACGTAAGTCGTTTTGTTCATCATATTTAAGTAGATAACTCATCAGTTGTTTGCATCAGAGCGATAATTTTTGAGATAGTTATTAAAACTGTTTAAAGGTTGTCAAACGTTGTTTCTCGTTGTATATCCTTTAATTTAGAGTTAAATTGATAAATAACGTGTACGAATTTGTTTAACGCATTTGTTTTGGTTACTCGACGTCTCCGTTCTCGTGTAGCCTACATATTGCGTTTTTTTTTTAATTTGCTTACCGGGCTAAAGGTTAGCATGTTTAAAATACGTAAGTCGTTTTGTTCAACAAATTTAAGTAGATAACTCATCAGTTGTTTGCATCAGAGCGATAATTTTTGAGATAGTTATTAAAACTGTTTAAAGGTTGTCAAACGTTGTTTCTCGTTGTATATCCTTTAATTCTAGAGTTAAATTGATAAATAACGTGTACGAATTTGTTTAACGCATTTGTTTTGGTTACTCGACGTCTCCGTTCTCGTGTAGCCTACATATTGCGTTTTTTTTTTTAATTTGCTTACCGGGCTAAAGGTTAGCATGTTTAAAATACGTAAGTCGTTTTGTTCATCAAATTTAAGTAGATAACTCATCAGTTGTTTGCATCAGAGCGATAATTTTTGAGATAGTTATTAAAACTGTTTAAAGGTTGTCAAACGTTGTTTCTCGTTGTATATCCTTTAATTCTAGAGTTAAATTGATAAATAACGTGTACGAATTTGTTTAACGCATTTGTTTTGGTTACTCGACGTCTCCGTTCTCGTGTAGCCTACATATTGCGTTTTTTTTTTAATTTGCTTACCGGGCTAAAGGTTAGCATGTTTAAAATACGTAAGTCGTTTTGTTCATCAAATTTAAGTAGATAACTCATCAGTTGTTTGCATCAGAGCGATAATTTTTGAGATAGTTATTAAAACTGTTTAAAGGTTATCAAACGTTGTTTCTCGTTGTATATCCTTTAACTCTAGAGTTAAATTGATAAATAACGTGTACGAATTTGTTTAACGCATTTGTTTTGGTTACTCGACGTCTCCGTTCTCGTGTAGCCTACATATTGCGTTTTTTTTTTAATTTGCTTACCGGGCTAAAGGTTAGCATGTTTAAAATACGTAAGTCGTTTTGTTCAACAAATTTAAGTAGATAACTCATCAGTTGTTTGCATCAGAGCGACAATTTTTGAGATAGTTATTAAAACTGTTTAAAGGTTGTCAAACGTTGTTTCTCGTTGTGTATCCTTTAATTCTAGAGTTAAATTGATAAATAACGTGTACGAATTTGTTTAACGCATTTGTTTTGGTTACTCGACGTCTCCGTTCTCGTGTAGCCTACGTATTGCGTTTTTTTTTTAATTTGCTTACCGGGCTAAAGGTTAGCATATTTAAAATACGTAAGTCGGGTTGTTCATCAAATTTAAGTAGATAACTCAGCAGTTGTTTGCATCAGAGCGACAATTTTTGAGATAGTTATTAAAACTGTTTAAAGGTTGTCAAACGTTGTTTCTCGTTGTATATCCTTTAATTCTAGAGTTAAATTGATAAATAACGTGTAAGAATTTGATTAACGCATTTGTTTTGGTTACTCGACGTCTCCGTTCTCGTGTAGCCTACATATTGCGTTTTTTTTTTAATTTGCTTACCGGGCTAAAGGTTAGCATGTTTAAAATACGTAAGTCGTTTTGTTCAACAAATTTAAGTAGATAACTCATCAGTTGTTTGCATCAGAGCGATAATTTTTGAGATAGTTATTAAAACTGTTTAAAGGTTGTCAAACGTTGTTTCTCGTTGTATATCCTTTAATTCTAGAAATAAATTGATAAATAACGTGTACGAATTTGTTTAACGCATTTGTTTTGGTTACTCGACGTCTCCGTTCTCGTGTAGCCTACATATTGCGTTTTTTTTTTTTAATTTGCTTACCGGGCTAAAGGTTAGCATGTTTAAAATACGTAAGTCGTTTTGTTCATCATATTTAAGTAGATAACTCATCAGTTGTTTGCATCAGAGCGACAATTTTTGAGATAGTTATTAAAATTGTTTAAAGGTTGTCAAACGTTATTTCTCGTTGTATATCCTTTAATTCTAGAGCTAAATTGATAAATAACGTGTACGAATTTGTTTAGCGCATTTGTTTTGGTTACTCGACGTCTCCGTTCTCGTGTAGCCTACATATTGCGTTTTTTTTTTAATTTGCTTACCGGGCTAAAGGTTAGCATGTTTAAAATACGTAAGTCGTTTTGTTCAACAAATTTGAGTAGATAACTCATCAGTTGTTTGCATCAGAGCGACAATTTTTGAGATAGTTATTAAAACTGTTTAAAGGTTGTCAAATGTTGTTTCTCGTTGTATATCCTTTAATTCTAGAGTTAAATTGATAAATAACGTGTACGAATTTGTTTAACGCATTTCTTTTGGTTACTCGACGTCTCCGTTCTCGTGTAGCCTACATATTGCGTTTTTTTTTTAATTTGCTTACCGGGCTAAAGGTTAGCATGTTTAAAATACGTAAGTCGTTTTGTTCATCATATTTAAGTAGATAACTCATCAGTTGTTTGCATCAGAGCGATAATTTTTGATATAGTTATTAAAACTGTTTAAAGGTTGTCAAACGTTGTTTCTCGTTGTATATCCTTTAATTTAGAGTTAAATTGATAAATAACGTGTACGAATTTGTTTAACGCATTTGTTTTGGTTACTCGACGTCTCCGTTCTCGTGTAGCCTACCTATTGCGTTTTTTTTTTAATTTGCTTACCGGGCTAAAGGTTAGCATGTTTAAAATACGTAAGTCGTTTTGTTCAACAAATTTAAGTAGATAACTCATCAGTTGTTTGCATCAGAGCGATAATTTTTGAGATAGTTATTAAAACTGTTTAAAGGTTGTCAAACGTTGTTTCTCGTTGTATATCCTTTAATTCTAGAGTTAAATTGATAAATAACGTGTACGAATTTGTTTAACGCATTTGTTTTGGTTACTCGACGTCTCCGTTCTCGTGTAGCCTACATATTGCGTTTTTTTTTTTTAATTTGCTTACCGGGCTAAAGGTTAGCATGTTTAAAATACGTAAGTCGTTTTGTTCATCAAATTTAAGTAGATAACTCATCAGTTGTTTGCATCAGAGCGATAATTTTTGAGATAGTTATTAAAACTGTTTAAAGGTTGTCAAACGTTGTTTCTCGTTGTATATCCTTTAATTCTAGAGTTAAATTGATAAATAACGTGTACGAATTTGTTTAACGCATTTGTTTTGGTTACTCGACGTCTCCGTTCTCGTGTAGCCTACATATTGCGTTTTTTTTTTAATTTGCTTACCGGGCTAAAGGTTAGCATGTTTAAAATACGTAAGTCGTTTTGTTCATCAAATTTAAGTAGATAACTCATCAGTTGTTTGCATCAGAGCGATAATTTTTGAGATAGTTATTAAAACTGTTTAAAGGTTGTCAAACGTTGTTTCTCGTTGTATATCCTTTAACTCTAGAGTTAAATTGATAAATAACGTGTACGAATTTGTTTAACGCATTTGTTTTGGTTACTCGACGTCTCCGTTCTCGTGTAGCCTACATATTGCGTTTTTTTTTTAATTTGCTTACCGGGCTAAAGGTTAGCATGTTTAAAATACGTAAGTCGTTTTGTTCAACAAATTTAAGTAGATAACTCATCAGTTGTTTGCATCAGAGCGATAATTTTTGAGATAGTTATTAAAACTGTTTAAAGGTTGTCAAACGTTGTTTCTCGTTGTATATCCTTTAATTCTAGAGTTAAATTGATAAATAACGTGTACGAATTTGTTTAACGCATTTGTTTTGGTTAATCGACGTCTCCGTTCTCGTGTAGCCTACATATTGCGTTTTTTTTTAATTTGCTTACCGGGCTAAAGGTTAGCATGTTTAAAATACGTAAGTCGTTTTGTTCATCAAATTTAAGTAGATAACTCATCAGTTGTTTGCATCAGAGCGATAATTTTTGAGATAGTTATTAAAACTGTTTAAAGGTTGTCAAACGTTGTTTCTCGTTGTATATCCTTTAACTCTAGAGTTAAATTGATAAATAACGTGTACGAATTTGTTTAACGCATTTGTTTTGGTTACCCGACGTCTCCGTTCTCGTGTAGCCTACATATTGCGTTTTTTTTTTTAATTTGCTTACCGGGCTAAAGGTTAGCATGTTTAAAATACGGAAGTCGTTTTGTTCAACAAATTTGAGTAGATAACTCATCAGTTGTTTGCATCAGAGAATTTGCTTACCGGGCTAAAGGTTAGCATGTTTAAAATACGTAAGTCGTTTTGTTCATCAAATTTAAGTAGATAACTCATTAGTTGTTTGCATCAGAGCGATAATTTTTGAGATAGTTATTAAAACTGTTTAAAGGTTGTCAAACGTTGTTTCTCGTTGTATATCATTTAATTCTAGAGTTAAATTGATAAATAACGTGTACGAATTTGTTTAACGCATTTGTTTTGGTTACTCGACGTCTCTGTTCTCGTGTAGCCTACATATTGCGTTTTTTTTTAATTTGCTTACCGGGCTAAAGGTTAGCATGTTTAAAATACGTAAGTCGTTTTGTTCATCATATTTAAGTAGATAACTCATCAGTTGTTTGCATCAGAGCGACAATTTTTGAGATAGTTATTAAAATTGTTTAAAGGTTGTCAAACGTTGTTTCTCGTTGTATATCCTTTAATTCTAGAGTTAAATTGATAAATAACGTGTACGAATTTGTTTAACGCATTTGTTTTGGTTACTCGACGTCTCCGTTCTCGTGTAGCCTACATATTGCGTTTTTTTTTTTAATTTGCTTACCGGGCTAAAGGTTAGCATGTTTAAAATACGTAAGTCGTTTTGTTCAACAAATTTGAGTAGATAACTCATCAGTTGTTTGCATCAGAGCGACAATTTTTGAGATAGTTATTAAAACTGTTTAAAGGTTGTCAAACGTTGTTTCTCGTTGTATATCCTTTAATTCTAGAGTTAAATTTATAAATAACGTGTACGAATTTGTTTAACGCATTTGTTTTGGTTACTCGACGTCTCCGTTCTCGTGTAGCCTACATATTGCGTTTTTTTTTTAATTTGCTTACCGGGCTAAAGGTTAGCATGTTTAAAATACGTAAGTCGTTTTGTTCATCATATTTAAGTAGATAACTCATCAGTTGTTTGCATCAGAGCGATAATTTTTGAGATAGTTATTAAAACTGTTTAAAGGTTGTCAAACGTTGTTTCTCGTTGTATATCCTTTAATTCTAGAGTTAAATTGATAAATAACGTGTACGAATTTGTTTAACGCATTTGTTTTGGTTACTCGACGTCTCCGTTCTCGTGTAGCCTACATATTGCGTTTTTTTTTTTAATTTGCTTACCGGGCTAAAGGTTAGCATGTTTAAAATACGTAAGTCGTTTTGTTCAACAAATTTAAGTAGATAACTCATCAGTTGTTTGCATCAGAGCGACAATTTTTGAGATAGTTATTAAAACTGTTTAAAGGTTGTCAAACGTTGTTTCTCGTTGTATATCCTTTAATTCTAGAGTTAAATTGATAAATAACGTGTACGAATTTGTTTAACGCATTTGTTTTGGTTACTCGACGTCTCCGTTCTCGTGTAGCCTACATATTGCGTTTTTTTTTAATTTGCTTACCGGGCTAAAGGTTAGCATGTTTAAAATACGTAAGTCGTTTTGTTCATCAAATTTAAGTAGATAACTCATCAGTTGTTTGCATCAGAGCGATAATTTTTGAGATAGTTATTAAAACTGTTTAAAGGTTGTCAAACGTTGTTTCTCGTTGTATATCCTTTAATTCTAGAGTTAAATTGATAAAGAACGTGTAAGAATTTGTTTAACGCATTTGTTTTGGTTACTCGACGTCTCCGTTCTCGTGTAGCCTACATATTGCGTTTTTTTTTAATTTGCTTACCGGGCTAAAGGTTAGCATGTTTAAAATACGTAAGTCGTTTTGTTCATCATATTTAAGTAGATAACTCATCAGTTGTTTGCATCAGAGCGACAATTTTTGAGATAGTTATTAAAATTGTTTAAAGGTTGTCAAACGTTGTTTCTCGTTGTATATCCTTTAATTCTAGAGTTAAATTGATAAATAACGTGTACGAATTTGTTTAACGCATTTGTTTTGGTTACTCGACGTCTCCGTTCTCGTGTAGCCTACATATTGCGTTTTTTTTTAATTTGCTTACCGGGCTAAAGGTTAGCATGTTTAAAATACGTAAGTCGTTTTGTTCAACAAATTTGAGTAGATAACTCATCAGTTGTTTTCATCAGAGCGACAATTTTTGAGATAGTTATTAAAACTGTTTAAAGGTTGTCAAACGTTGTTTCTCGTTGTATATCCTTTAATTCTAGAGATAAATTGATAAATAACGTGTACGAATTTGTTTAACGCATTTGTTTTGGTTACTCGACGTCTCCGTTCTCGTGTAGCCTACATATTGCGTTTTTTTTTTAATTTGCTTACCGGGCTAAAGGTTAGCATGTTTAAAATACGTAAGTCGTTTTGTTCATCATATTTAAGTAGATAACTCATCAGTTGTTTGCATCAGAGCGATAATTTTTGAGATAGTTATTAAAACTGTTTAAAGGTTGTCAAACGTTGTTTCTCGTTGTATATCCTTTAATTCTAGAGTTAGATTGATAAATAATGTGTACGAATTTGTTTAACGCATTTGTTTTGGTTACTCGACGTCTCCGTTCTCGTGTAGCCTACATATTGCGTTTTTTTTTTAATTTGCTTACCGGGCTAAAGGTTAGCATGTTTAAAATACGTAAGTCGTTTTGTTCAACAAATTTAAGTAGATAACTCATCAGTTGTTTGCATCAGAGCGATAATTTTTGAGATAGTTATTAAAACTGTTTAAAGGTTGTCAAACGTTGTTTCTCGTTGTATATCCTTTAATTCTAGAGTTAAATTGATAAATAACGTGTACGAATTTGTTTAACGCATTTGTTTTGGTTACTCGACGTCTCCGTTCTCGTGTAGCCTACATATTGCGTTTTTTTTTTAATTTGCTTACCGGGCTAAAGGTTAGCATGTTTAAAATACGTAAGTCGTTTTGTTCATCAAAGTTAAGTAGATAACTCATCAGTTGTTTGCATCAGAGCGATAATTTTTGAGATAGTTATTAAAACTGTTTAAAGGTTGTCAAACGTTGTTTCTCGTTGTATATCCTTTAACTCTAGAGTTAAATTGATAAATAACGTGTACGAATTTGTTTAACGCATTTGTTTTGGTTACTCGACGTCTCCGTTCTCGTGTAGCCTACATATTGCGTTTTTTTTTTTAATTTGCTTACCGGGCTAAAGGTTAGCATGTTTAAAATACGTAAGTCGTTTTGTTCAACAAATTTGAGTAGATAACTCATCAGTTGTTTGCATCAGAGAATTTGCTTACCGGGCTAAAGGTTAGCATGTTTAAAATACGTAAGTCGTTTTGTTCATCAAATTTAAGTAGATAACTCATTAGTTGTTTGCATCAGAGCGATAATTTTTGAGATAGTTATTAAAACTGTTTAAAGGTTGTCAAACGTTGTTTCTCGTTGTATATCCTTTAATTCTAGAGTTAAATTGATAAATAACGTGTACGAATTTGTTTAACGCATTTGTTTTGGTTACTCGACGTCTCTGTTCTCGTTTAGCCTACATATTGCGTTTTTTTTTAATTTGCTTACCGGGCTAAAGGTTAGCATGTTTAAAATACGTAAGTCGTTTTGTTCATCATATTTAAGTAGATAACTCATCAGTTGTTTGCATCAGAGCGACAATTTTTGAGATAGTTATTAAAATTGTTTAAAGGTTGTCAAACGTTGTTTCTCGTTGTATATCCTTTAATTCTAGAGTTAAATTGATAAATAACGTGTACGAATTTGTTTAACGCATTTGTTTTGGTTACTCGACGTCTCCGTTCTCGTGTAGCCTACATATTGCGTTTTTTTTTTAATTTGCTTACCGGGCTAAAGGTTAGCATGTTTAAAATACGTAAGTCGTTTTGTTCAACAAATTTGAGTAGATAACTCATCAGTTGTTTGCATCAGAGCGACAATTTTTGAGATAGTTATTAAAACTGTTTAAAGGTTGTCAAACGTTGTTTCTCGTTGTATATCCTTTAATTCTAGAGTTAAATTTATAAATAACGTGTACGAATTTGTTTAACGCATTTGTTTTGGTTACTCGACGTCTCCGTTCTCGTGTAGCCTACATATTGCGTTTTTTTTTTAATTTGCTTACCGGGCTAAAGGTTAGCATGTTTAAAATACGTAAGTCGTTTTGTTCATCATATTTAAGTAGATAACTCATCAGTTGTTTGCATCAGAGCGATAATTTTTGAGATAGTTATTAAAACTGTTTAAAGGTTGTCAAACGTTGTTTCTCGTTGTATATCCTTTAATTCTAGAGTTAAATTGATAAATAACGTGTACGAATTTGTTTAACGCATTTGTTTTGGTTACTCGACGTCTCCGTTCTCGTGTAGCCTACATATTGCGTTTTTTTTTTAATTTGCTTACCGGGCTAAAGGTTAGCATGTTTAAAATACGTAAGTCGTTTTGTTCAACAAATTTAAGTATATAACTCATCAGTTGTTTGCATCAGAGCGATAATTTTTGAGATAGTTATTAAAACTGTTTAAAGGTTGTCAAACGTTGTTTCTCGATGTATATCCTTTAATTCTAGAGTTAAATTGATAAATAACGTGTACGAATTTGTTTAACGCATTTGTTTTGGTTACTCGACGTCTCCGTTCTCGTGTAGCCTACATATTGCGTTTTTTTTTAATTTGCTTACCGGGCTAAAGGTTAGCATGTTTAAAATACGTAAGTCGTTTTGTTCATCAAATTTAAGTAGATAACTCATCAGTTGTTTGCATCAGAGCGATAATTTTTGAGATAGTTATTAAAACTGTTTAAAGGTTGTCAAACGTTGTTTCTCGTTGTATATCCTTTAATTCTAGAGTTAAATTGATAAATAACGTGTAAGAATTTGTTTAACGCATTTGTTTTGGTTACTCGACGTCTCCGTTCTCGTGTAGCCTACATATTGCGTTTTTTTTTTTAATTTGCTTACCGGGCTAAAGGTTAGCATGTTTAAAATACGTAAGTCGTTTTGTTCATCATATTTATGTAGATAACTCATCACTTGTTTGCATCAGAGCGACAATTTTTGAGATAGTTATTAAAATTGTTTAAAGGTTGTCAAACGTTGTTTCTCGTTGTATATCCTTTAATTCTAGAGTTAAATTGATAAATAACGTGTACGAATTTGTTTAACGCATTTGTTTTGGTTACTCGACGTCTCCGTTCTCGTGTAGCCTACATATTGCGTTTTTTTTTTAATTTGCTTACCGGGCTAAAGGTTAGCATGTTTAAAATACGTAAGTCGTTTTGTTCAACAAATTTGAGTAGATAACTCATCAGTTGTTTGCATCAGAGCGACAATTTTTGAGATAGTTATTAAAACTGTTTAAAGGTTGTCAAACGTTGTTTCTCGTTGTATATCCTTTAATTCTAGAGTTAAATTGATAAATAACGTGTACGAATTTGTTTAACGCATTTGTTTTGGTTACTCGGCGTCTCCGTTCTCGTGTAGCCTACATATTGCGTTTTTTTTTTAATTTGCTTACCGGGCTAAAGGTTAGCATGTTTAAAATACGTAAGTCGTTTTGTTCATCATATTTAAGTAGATAACTCATCAGTTGTTTGCATCAGAGCGATAATTTTTGAGATAGTTATTAAAACTGTTTAAAGGTTGTCAAACGTTGTTTCTCGTTGTATATCCTTTAATTCTAGAGTTAGATTGATAAATAATGTGTACGAATTTGTTTAACGCATTTGTTTTGGTTACTCGACGTCTCCGTTCTCGTGTAGCCTACATATTGCGTTTTTTTTTTAATTTGCTTACCGGGCTAAAGGTTAGCATGTTTAAAATACGTAAGTCGTTTTGTTCAACAAATTTAAGTAGATAACTCATCAGTTGTTTGCATCAGAGCGATAATTTTTGAGATAGTTATTAAAACTGTTTAAAGGTTGTCAAACGTTGTTTCTCGTTGTATATCCTTTAATTCTAGAGTTAAATTGATAAATAACGTGTACGAATTTGTTTAACGCATTTGTTTTGGTTACTCGACGTCTCCGTTCTCGTGTAGCCTACATATTGCGTTTTTTTTTTAATTTGCTTACCGGGCTAAAGGTTAGCATGTTTAAAATACGTAAGTCGTTTTGTTCATCAAATTTAAGTAGATAACTCATCAGTTGTTTGCATCAGAGCGATAATTTTTGAGATAGTTATTAAAACTGTTTAAAGGTTGTCAAACGTTGTTTCTCGTTGTATATCCTTTAACTCTAGAGTTAAATTGATAAATAACGTGTACGAATTTGTTTAACGCATTTGTTTTGGTTACTCGACGTCTCCGTTCTCGTGTAGCCTACATATTGCGTTTTTTTTTTAATTTGCTTACCGGGCTAAAGGTTAGCATGTTTAAAATACGTAAGTCGTTTTGTTCAACAAATTTGAGTAGATAACTCATCAGTTGTTTGCATCAGAGAATTTGCTTACCGGGCTAAAGGTTAGCATGTTTAAAATACGTAAGTCGTTTTGTTCATCAAATTTAAGTAGATAACTCATCAGTTGTTTGCATCAGAGCGATAATTTTTGAGATAGTTATTAAAACTGTTTAAAGGTTGTCAAACGTTGTTTCTCGTTGTATATCCTTTAATTCTAGAGTTAAGTTGATAAATAACGTGTACGAATTTGTTTAACGCATTTGTTTTGGTTACTCGACGTCTCTGTTCTCGTGTAGCCTACATATTGCGTTTTTTTTTAATTTGCTTACCGGGCTAAAGGTTAGCATGTTTAAAATACGTAAGTCGTTTTGTTCATCATATTTAAGTAGATAACTCATCAGTTGTTTGCATCAGAGCGACAATTTTTGAGATAGTTATTAAAATTGTTTAAAGGTTGTCAAACGTTGTTTCTCGTTATATATCCTTTAATTCTAGAGTTAAATTGATAAATAACGTGTACGAATTTGTTTAACGCATTTGTTTTGGTTACTCGACGTCTCCGTTCTCGTGTAGCCTACATATTGCGTTTTTTTTTTAATTTGCTTACCGGGCTAAAGGTTAGCATGTTTAAAATACGTAAGTCGTTTTGTTCAACAAATTTGAGTAGATAACTCATCAGTTGTTTGCATCAGAGCGACAATTTTTGAGATAGTTATTAAAACTGTTTAAAGGTTGTCAAACGTTGTTTCTCGTTGTATATCCTTTAATTCTAGAGTTAAATTGATAAATAACGTGTACGAATTTGTTTAACGCATTTGTTTTGGTTACTCGACGTCTCCGTTCTCGTGTAGCCTACATATTGCGTTTTTTTTTTAATTTGCTTACCGGGCTAAAGGTTAGCATGTTTAAAATACGTAAGTCGTTTTGTTCATCAAATTTAAGTAGATAACTCATCAGTTGTTTGCATCAGAGCGATAATTTTTGAGATAGTTATTAAAACTGTTTAAAGGTTGTCAAACGTTGTTTTTCGTTGTATATCCTTTAACTCTAGAGTTAAATTGATAAATAACGTGTACGAATTTGTTTAACGCATTTGTTTTGGTTACTCGACGTCTCCGTTCTCGTGTAGCCTACATATTGCGTTTTTTTTTTAATTTGCTTACCGGGCTAAAGGTTAGCATGTTTAAAATACGTAAGTCGTTTTGTTCAACAAATTTGAGTAGATAACTCATCAGTTGTTTGCATCAGAGAATTTGCTTACCGGGCTAAAGGTTAGCATGTTTAAAATACGTAAGTCGTTTTGTTCATCAAATTTAAGTAGATAACTCATCAGTTGTTTGCATCAGAGCGATAATTTTTGAGATAGTTATTAAAACTGTTTAAAGGTTGTCAAACGTTGTTTCTCGTTGTATATCCTTTAATTCTAGAGTTAAGTTGATAAATAACGTGTACGAATTTGTTTAACGCATTTGTTTTGGTTACTCGACGTCTCTGTTCTCGTATAGCCTACATATTGCGTTTTTTTTTAATTTGCTTACCGGGCTAAAGGTTAGCATGTTTAAAATACGTAAGTCGTTTTGTTCATCATATTTAAGTAGATAACTCATCAGTTGTTTGCATCAGAGCGACAATTTTTGAGATAGTTATTAAAATTGTTTAAAGGTTGTCAAACGTTGTTTCTCGTTATATATCCTTTAATTCTAGAGTTAAATTGATAAATAACGTGTACGAATTTGTTTAACGCATTTGTTTTGGTTACTCGACGTCTCCGTTCTCGTGTAGCCTACATATTGCGTTTTTTTTTTAATTTGCTTACCGGGCTAAAGGTTAGCATGTTTAAAATACGTAAGTCGTTTTGTTCAACAAATTTGAGTAGATAACTCATCAGTTGTTTGCATCAGAGCGACAATTTTTGAGATAGTTATTAAAACTGTTTAAAGGTTGTCAAACGTTGTTTCTCGTTGTATATCCTTTAATTCTAGAGTTAAATTGATAAAAAACGTGTACGAATTTGTTTAACGCATTTGTTTTGGTTACTCGACGTCTCCGTTCTCGTGTAGCCTACATATTGCGTTTTTTTTTTAATTTGCTTACCGGGCTAAAGGTTAGCATGTTTAAAATACGTAAGTCGTTTTGTTCATCATATTTAAGTAGATAACTCATCAGTTGTTTGCATCAGAACGATAATTTTTGAGATAGTTATTAAAACTGTTTAAAGGTTGTCAAACGTTGTTTCTCGTTGTATATCCTTTAATTCTAGAGTTAAATTGATAAATAACGTGTACGAATTTGTTTAACGCATTTGTTTTGGTTACTCGACGTCTCCGTTCTCGTGTAGCCTACATATTGCGTTTTTTTTTTAATTTGCTTACCGGGCTAAAGGTTAGCATGTTTAAAATACGTAAGTCGTTTTGTTCAACAAATTTAAGTAGATAACTCATCAGTTGTTTGCATCAGAGCGATAATTTTTGAGATAGTTATTAAAACTGTTTAAAGGTTGTCAAACGTTGTTTCTCGTTGTATATCCTTTAATTCTAGAGTTAAATTGATAAATAACGTGTACGAATTTGTTTAACGCATTTGTTTTGGTTACTCGACGTCTCCGTTCTCGTGTAGCCTACATATTGCGTTTTTTTTTTAATTTGCTTACCGGGCTAAAGGTTAGCATGTTTAAAATACGTAAGTCGTTTTGTTCATCAAATTTAAGTAGATAACTCATCAGTTGTTTGCATCAGAGCGATAATTTTTGAGATAGTTATTAAAACTGTTTAAAGGTTGTCAAACGTTGTTTCTCGTTGTATATCCTTTAATTCTAGAGTTAAATTGATAAATAACGTGTAAGAATTTGTTTAACGCATTTGTTTTAGTTACTCGACGTCTCCGTTCTCGTGTAGCCTACATATTGCGTTTTTTTTTTAATTTGCTTACCGGGCTAAAGGTTAGCATGTTTAAAATACGTAAGTCGTTTTGTTCATCATATTTAAGTAGATAACTCATCAGTTGTTTGCATCAGAGCGATAATTTTTGAGATAGTTATTAAAACTGTTTAAAGGTTGTCAAACGTTGTTTCTCGTTGTATATCCTTTAATTCTAAAGTTAAATTGATAAATAACGTGTACGAATTTGTTTAACGCATTTGTTTTGGTTACTCGACGTCTCCGTTCTCGTGTAGCCTACATATTGCGTTTTTTTTTAATTTGCTTACCGGGCTAAAGGTTAGCATGTTTAAAATACGTAAGTCGTTTTGTTCATCAAATTTAAGTAGATAACTCATCAGTTGTTTGCATCAGAGCGATAATTTTTGAGATAGTTATTAAAACTGTTTAAAGGTTGTCAAACGTTGTTTCTCGTTGTATATCCTTGAATTCTAGAGTTAAATTGATAAATAACGTGTACGAATTTGTTTAACTCATTTGTTTTGGTTACTCGACGTCTCTGTTCTCGTGTAGCCTACATATTGCGTTTTTTTTTAATTTGCTTACCGGGCTAAAGTTTAGCATGTTTAAAATACGTAAGTCGTTTTGTTCATCAAATTTAAGTAGATAACTCATCAGTTGTTTGCATCAGAGCGATAATTTTTGAGATAGTTACTAAAACTGTTTAAAGGTTGTCAAACGTTGTTTCTCGTTGTATATCCTTTAATTCTAGAGTTAAATTGATTAATAACGTGTACGAATTTGTTTAGCGCATTTGTTTTGGTTACTCGACGTCTCCGTTCTCGTGTAGCCTACATATTGCGTTTTTTTTTTAATTTGCTTACCGGGCTAAAGGTTAGCATGTTTGAAATACGTAAGTCGTTTTGTTCATCAAATTTAAGTAGATAACTCATCAGTTGTTTGCATCAGAGCGATAATTTTTGAGATAGTTATTAAAACTGTTTAAAGGTTGTCAAACGTTGTTTCTCGTTGTATATCCTTTAATTCTAGAGCTAAATTGATTAATAACGTGTACGAATTTGTTTAGCGCATTTGTTTTGGTTACTCGACGTCTCCGTTCTCGTGTAGCCTACATATTGCGTTTTTTTTTTAATTTGCTTACCGGGCTAAAGGTTAGCATGTTTAAAATACGTAAGTCGTTTTGTTCATCAAATTTAAGTAGATAACTTATCAGTTGTTTGCATCAGAGCGATAATTTTTGAGATAGTTATTAAAACTGTTTAAAGGTTGTCATACGTTGTTTCTCGTTGTATATCCTTTAATTCTAGAGTTAAATTGATAAATAACGTGTACGAATTTGTTTAGCGCATTTGTTTTGGTTACTCGACGTCTCCGTTCTCGTGTAGCCTACATATTGCGTTTTTTTTTAATTTGCTTACCGGGCTAAAGGTTAGCATGTTTAAAATACGTAAGTCGTTTTGTTCATCAAATTTAAGTAGATAACTCATCAGTTGTTTGCATCAGAGCGATAATTTTTGAGATAGTTATTAAAACTGTTTAAAGGTTGTCAAACGTTGTTTCTCGTTGTATATCCTTTAATTCTAGAGTTAAATTGATTAATAACGTGTACGAATTTGTTTAACGCATTTGTTTTGGTTACTCGACGTCTCCGTTCTCGTGTAGCCTACATATTGCGCTTTTTTTTAATTTGCTTACCGGGCTAAAGGTTAGCATGTTTAAAATACGTAAGTCGTTTTGTTCAACAAATTTGAGTAGATAACTCATCAGTTGTTTGCATCAGAGCGATAATTTTTGAGATAGTTATTAAAACTGTTTAAAGGTTGTCAAACGTTGTTTCTCGTTGTATATCCTTTAATTCTAGAGTTAAATTGATAAATAACGTGTACGAATTTGTTTAACGCATTTGTTTTGGTTACTCGACGTCTCCGTTCTCGTGTAGCCTACATATTGCGTTTTTTTTTTAATTTGCTTACCGGGCTAAAGGTTAGCATGTTTAAAATACGTAAGTCGTTTTGTTCATCAAATTTAAGTAGATAACTCATCAGTTGTTTGCATCAGAGCGATAATTTTTGAGATAGTTATTAAAACTGTTTAAAGGTTGTCAAACGTTGTTTCTCGTTGTATATCCTTTAATTCTAGAGTTAAATTGATAAATAACGTGTACGAATTTGTTTAACGCATTTGTTTTGGTTACTCGACGTCTCCGTTCTCGTGTAGCCTACATATTGCGTTTTTTTTTAATTTGCTTACCGGGCTAAAGGTTAGCATGTTTAAAATACGTAAGTCGTTTTTTTCATCATATTTAAGCAGATAACTCATCAGTTGTTTGCATCAGAGCGATAATTTTTGAGATAGTTATTAAAACTGTTTAAAGGTTGTCAAACGTTGTTTCTCGTTGTATATCCTTTAATTCTAGAGTTAAATTGATAAATAACGTGTACGAATTTGTTTAACGTATTTGTTTTGGTTACTCGACGTCTCCGTTCTCGTGTAGCCTACATATTGCGTTTTTTTTTTAATTTGCTTACCGGGCTAAAGGTTAGCATGTTTAAAATACGTAAGTCGTTTTGCTCATCAAATTTAAGTAGATAACTCATCAGTTGTTTGCATCAGAGCAACAATTTTTGAGATAGTTATTAAAACTGTTTAAAGGTTGTCAAACGTTGTTTCTCGTTGTATATCCTTTAATTCTAGAGTTAAATTGATAAATAACGTGTACGAATTTGTTTAACGCATTTGTTTTGGTTACTCGACGTCTCCGTTCTCGTGTAGCCTACATATTGCGTTTTTTTTTTAATTTGCTTACCGGGCTAAAGGTTAGCATGTTTAAAATACGTAAGTCGTTTTGTTCAACAAATTTGAGTAGATAACTCAGCAGTTGTTTGCATCAGAGCGACAATTTTTGAGATAGTTATTAAAACTGTTTAAAGGTTGTCAAACGTTGTTTCTCGTTGTATATCCTTTAATTCTAGAGTTAAATTGATAAATAACGTGTACGAATTTGTTTAACGCATTTGTTTTGGTTACTCGACGTCTCCGTTCTCGTGTAGCCTACATATTGCGTTTTTTTTTAATTTGCTTACCGGGCTAAAGGTTAGCATGTTTAAAATACGTAAGTCGTTTTGTTCATCATATTTAAGTAGATAACTCATCAGTTGTTTGCATCAGAGCGATAATTTTTGAGATAGTTATTAAAACTGTTTAAAGGTTGTCAAACGTTGTTTCTCGTTGTATATCCTTTAATTCTAAAGTTAAATTGATAAATAACGTGTACGAATTTGTTTAACGCATTTGTTTTGGTTACTCGACGTCTCCGTTCTCGTGTAGCCTACATATTGCGTTTTTTTTTTAATTTGCTTACCGGGCTAAAGGTTAGCATGTTTAAAATACGTAAGTCGTTTTGTTCATCAAATTTAAGTAGATAACTCATCAGTTGTTTGCATCAGAGCGATAATTTTTGAGATAGTTATTAAAACTGTTTAAAGGTTGTCAAACGTTGTTTCTCGTTGTATATCCTTTAATTCTAGAGTTAAATTGATAAATAACGTGTACGAATTTGTTTAACTCATTTGTTTTGGTTACTCGACGTCTCTGTTCTCGTGTAGCCTACATATTGCGTTTTTTTTTTAATTTGCTTACCGGGCTAAAGGTTAGCATGTTTAAAATACGTAAGTCGTTTTGTTCAACAAATTTAAGTAGATAACTCATCAGTTGTTTGCATCAGAGCGATAATTTTTGAGATAGTTATTAAAACTGTTTAAAGGTTGTCAAACGTTGTTTCTCGTTGTATATCCTTTAATTCTAGAGTTAAATTGATAAATAACGTGTACGAATTTGTTTAACGCATTTGTTTTGGTTACTCGACGTCTCCGTTCTCGTGTAGCCTACATATTGCGTTTTTTTTTTAATTTGCTTACCGGGCTAAAGGTTAGCATGTTTAAAATACGTAAGTCGTTTTGTTCATCAAATTTAAGTAGATAACTCATCAGTTGTTTGCATCAGAGCGATAATTTTTGAGATAGTTATTAAAACTGTTTAAAGGTTGTCAAACGTTGTTTCTCGTTGTATATCCTTTAATTCTAGAGTTAAATTGATAAATAACGTGTACGAATTTGTTTAACGTATTTGTTTTGGTTACTCGACGTCTCCGTTCTCGTGTAGCCTACATATTGCGTTTTTTTTTTAATTTGCTTACCGGGCTAAAGGTTAGCATGTTTAAAATACGTAAGTCGTTTTGTTCATCAAATTTAAGTAGATAACTCATCAGTTGTTTGCATCAGAGCGATAATTTTTGAGATAGTTATTAAAACTGTTTAAAGGTTGTCAAACGTTGTTTATCGTTGTATATCCTTTAATTCTAGAGTTAAATTGATTAATAACGTGTACGAATTTGTTTAGCGCATTTGTTTTGGTTACTCGACGTCTCCGTTCTCGTGTAGCCTACATATTGCGTTTTTTTTTTAATTTGCTTACCGGGCTAAAGGTTAGCATGTTTAAAATACGTAAGTCGTTTTGTTCAACAAATTTAAGTAGATAACTCATCAGTTGTTTGCATCAGAGCGATAATTTTTGAGATAGTTATTAAAACTGTTTAAAGGTTGTCAAACGTTGTTTCTCGTTGTATATCCTTTAATTCTAGAGTTAAATTGATAAATAACGTGTACGAATTTGTTTAACGCATTTGTTTTGGTTACTCGACGTCTCCGTTCTCGTGTAGCCTACATATTGCGTTTTTTTTTTAATTTGCTTACCGGGCTAAAGGTTAGCATGTTTAAAATACGTAAGTCGTTTTGTTCATCAAATTTAAGTAGATAACTCATCAGTTGTTTGCATCAGAGCGATAATTTTTGAGATAGTTATTAAAACTGTTTAAAGGTTGTCAAACGTTGTTTCTCGTTGTATATCCTTTAATTCTAGAGTTAAATTGATAAATAACGTGTAAGAATTTGTTTAACGCATTTGTTTTAGTTACTCGACGTCTCCGTTATCGTGTAGCCTACATATTGCGTTTTTTTTTTTAATTTGCTTACCGGGCTAAAGGTTAGCATGTTTAAAATACGTAAGTCGTTTTGTTCATCATATTTAAGTAGATAACTCATCAGTTGTTTGCATCAGAGCGATAATTTTTGAGATAGTTATTAAAACTGTTTAAAGGTTGTCAAACGTTGTTTCTCGTTGTATATCCTTTAATTCTAGAGTTAAATTGATAAATAACGTGTACGAATTTGTTTAACTCATTTGTTTTGGTTACTCGACGTCTCTGTTCTC
Source organism: Eurosta solidaginis (assembly GCF_040869045.1). Classification (NCBI taxonomy): domain Eukaryota; kingdom Metazoa; phylum Arthropoda; class Insecta; order Diptera; family Tephritidae; genus Eurosta; species Eurosta solidaginis. The sequence goes on from NW_027136938.1 coordinate 444,834, forward strand.
GTGTAGCCTACATATTGCGTTTTTTTTTAATTTGCTTACCGGGCTAAAGGTTAGCATGTTTAAAATACGTAAGTCGTTTTGTTCATCAAATTTAAGTAGATAACTCATCAGTTGTTTGCATCAGAGCGATAATTTTTGAGATAGTTACTAAAACTGTTTAAAGGTTGTCAAACGTTGTTTCTCGTTGTATATCCTTTAATTCTAGAGTTAAATTGATTAATAACGTGTACGAATTTGTTTAGCGCATTTGTTTTGGTTACTCGACGTCTCCGTTCTCGTGTAGCCTACATATTGCGTTTTTTTTTTAATTTGCTTACCGGGCTAAAGGTTAGCATGTTTGAAATACGTAAGTCGTTTTGTTCATCAAATTTAAGTAGATAACTCATCAGTTGTTTGCATCAGAGCGATAATTTTTGAGATAGTTATTAAAACTGTTTAAAGGTTGTCAAACGTTGTTTCTCGTTGTATATCCTTTAATTCTAGAATTAAATTGATTAATAACGTGTACGAATTTGTTTAGCGCATTTGTTTTGGTTACTCGACGTCTCCGTTCTCGTGTAGCCTACATATTGCGTTTTTTTTTTAATTTGCTTACCGGGCTAAAGGTTAGCATGTTTAAAATACGTAAGTCGTTTTGTTCATCAAATTTAAGTAGATAACTTATCAGTTGTTTGCATCAGAGCGATAATTTTTGAGATAGTTATTAAAACTGTTTAAAGGTTGTCAAACGTTGTTTCTCGTTGTATATCCTTTAATTCTAGAGTTAAATTGATAAATAACGTGTACGAATTTGTTTAGCGCATTTGTTTTGGTTACTCGACGTCTCCGTTCTCGTGTAGCCTACATATTGCGTTTTTTTTTAATTTGCTTACCGGGCTAAAGGTTAGCATGTTTAAAATACGTAAGTCGTTTTGTTCATCAAATTTAAGTAGATAACTCATCAGTTGTTTGCATCAGAGCGATAATTTTTGAGATAGTTATTAAAACTGTTTAAAGGTTGTCAAACGTTGTTTCTCGTTGTATATCCTTTAATTCTAGAGTTAAATTGATTAATAACGTGTACGAATTTGTTTAACGCATTTGTTTTGGTTACTCGACGTCTCCGTTCTCGTGTAGCCTACATATTGCGCTTTTTTTTAATTTGCTTACCGGGCTAAAGGTTAGCATGTTTAAAATACGTAAGTCGTTTTGTTCAACAAATTTGAGTAGATAACTCATCAGTTGTTTGCATCAGAGCGATAATTTTTGAGATAGTTATTAAAACTGTTTAAAGGTTGTCAAACGTTGTTTCTCGTTGTATATCCTTTAATTCTAGAGTTAAATTGATAAATAACGTGTACGAATTTGTTTAACGCATTTGTTTTGGTTACTCGACGTCTCCGTTCTCGTGTAGCCTACATATTGCGTTTTTTTTTTAATTTGCTTACCGGGCTAAAGGTTAGCATGTTTAAAATACGTAAATCGTTTTGTTCATCAAATTTAAGTAGATAACTCATCAGTTGTTTGCATCAGAGCGATAATTTTTGAGATAGTTATTAAAACTGTTTAAAGGTTGTCAAACGTTGTTTCTCGTTGTATATCCTTTAATTCTAGAGTTAAATTGATAAATAACGTGTACGAATTTGTTTAACGCATTTGTTTTGGTTACTCGACGTCTCCGTTCTCGTGTAGCCTACATATTGCGTTTTTTTTTTAAATTTGCTTACCGGGCTAAAGGTTAGCATGTTTAAAATACGTAAGTCGTTTTTTTCATCATATTTAAGCAGATAACTCATCAGTTGTTTGCATCAGAGCGATAATTTTTGAGATAGTTATTAAAACTGTTTAAAGGTTGTCAAACGTTGTTTCTCGTTGTATATCCTTTAATTCTAGAGTTAAATTGATAAATAACGTGTACGAATTTGTTTAACGTATTTGTTTTGGTTACTCGACGTCTCCGTTCTCGTGTAGCCTACATATTGCGTTTTTTTTTTAATTTGCTTACCGGGCTAAAGGTTAGCATGTTTAAAATACGTAAGTCGTTTTGCTCATCAAATTTAAGTAGATAACTCATCAGTTGTTTGCATCAGAGCAACAATTTTTGAGATAGTTATTAAAACTGTTTAAAGGTTGTCAAACGTTGTTTCTCGTTGTATATCCTTTAATTCTAGAGTTAAATTGATAAATAACGTGTACGAATTTGTTTAACGCATTTGTTTTGGTTACTCGACGTCTCCGTTCTCGTGTAGCCTACATATTGCGTTTTTTTTTTTTTATTTGCTTACCGGGCTAAAGGTTAGCATGTTTAAAATACGTAAGTCGTTTTGTTCAACAAATTTGAGTAGATAACTCAGCAGTTGTTTGCATCAGAGCGACAATTTTTGAGATAGTTATTAAAACTGTTTAAAGGTTGTCAAACGTTGTTTCTCGTTGTATATCCTTTAATTCTAGAGTTAAATTGATAAATAACGTGTACGAATTTGTTTAACGCATTTGTTTTGGTTACTCGACGTCTCCGTTCTCGTGTAGCCTACATATTGCGTTTTTTTTTTAATTTGCTTACCGGGCTAAAGGTTAGCATGTTTAAAATACGTAAGTCGTTTTGTTCATCATATTTAAGTAGATAACTCATCAGTTGTTTGCATCAGAGCGATAATTTTTGAGATAGTTATTAAAACTGTTTAAAGGTTGTCAAACGTTGTTTCTCGTTGTATATCCTTTAATTCTAAAGTTAAATTGATAAATAACGTGTACGAATTTGTTTAACGCATTTGTTTTGGTTACTCGACGTCTCCGTTCTCGTGTAGCCTACATATTGCGTTTTTTTTTTAATTTGCTTACCGGGCTAAAGGTTAGCATGTTTAAAATACGTAAGTCGTTTTGTTCATCAAATTTAAGTAGATAACTCATCAGTTGTTTGCATCAGAGCGATAATTTTTGAGATAGTTATTAAAACTGTTTAAAGGTTGTCAAACGTTGTTTCTCGTTGTATATCCTTTAATTCTAGAGTTAAATTGATAAATAACGTGTACGAATTTGTTTAACTCATTTGTTTTGGTTACTCGACGTCTCTGTTCTCGTGTAGCCTACATATTGCGTTTTTTTTTAATTTGCTTACCGGGCTAAAGGTTAGCATGTTTAAAATACGTAAGTCGTTTTGTTCATCAAATTTAAGTAGATAACTCATCAGTTGTTTGCATCAGAGCGATAATTTTTGAGATAGTTACTAAAACTGTTTAAAGGTTGTCAAACGTTGTTTCTCGTTGTATATCCTTTAATTCTAGAGTTAAATTGATTAATAACGTGTACGAATTTGTTTAGCGCATTTGTTTTGGTTACTCGACGTCTCCGTTCTCGTGTAGCCTACATATTGCGTTTTTTTTTTAATTTGCTTACCGGGCTAAAGGTCAGCATGTTTGAAATACGTAAGTCGTTTTGTTCATCAAATTTAAGTAGATAACTCATCAGTTGTTTGCATCAGAGCGATAATTTTTGAGATAGTTATTAAAACTGTTTAAAGGTTGTCAAACGTTGTTTCTCGTTGTATATCCTTTAATTCTAGAGTTAAATTGATTAATAACGTGTACGAATTTGTTTAGCGCATTTGTTTTGGTTACTCGACGTCTCCGTTCTCGTGTAGCCTACATATTGCGTTTTTTTTTTTAATTTGCTTACCGGGCTAAAGGTTAGCATGTTTAAAATACGTAAGTCGTTTTGTTCATCAAATTTAAGTAGATAACTTATCAGTTGTTTGCATCAGAGCGATAATTTTTGAGATAGTTATTAAAACTGTTTAAAGGTTGGCAAACGTTGTTTCTCGTTGTATATCCTTTAATTCTAGAGTTAAATTGATTAATAACGTGTACGAATTTGTTTAGCGCATTTGTTTTGGTTACTCGACGTCTCCGTTCTCGTGTAGCCTACATATTGCGTTTTTTTTTAATTTGCTTACCGGGCTAAAGGTTAGGTTTAAAATACGTAAGTCGTTTTGTTCATCAAATTTAAGTAGATAACTCATCAGTTGTTTGCATCAGAGCGATAATTTTTGAGATAGTTATTAAAACTGTTTAAAGGTTGTCAAACGTTGTTTCTCGTTGTATATCCTTTAATTCTAGAGTTAAATTGATAAATAACGTGTACGAATTTGTTTAACGCATTTGTTTTGGTTACTCGACGTCTCCGTTCTCGTGTAGCCTACATATTGCGTTTTTTTTTTTAATTTGCTTACCGGGCTAAAGGTTAGCATGTTTAAAATACGTAAGTCGTTTTGTTCATCAAATTTAAGTAGATAACTCATCAGTTGTTTGCATCAGAGCGATAATTTTTGAGATAGTTATTAAAACTGTTTAAAGGTTGTCAAACGTTGTTTCTCGTTGTATATCCTTTAATTCTAGAGTTAAATTGATAAATAACGTGTACGAATTTGTTTAACGCATTTGTTTTGGTTACTCGACGTCTCCGTTCTCGTGTAGCCTACATATTGCGTTTTTTTTTTAATTTGCTTACCGGGCTAAAGGTTAGCATGTTTAAAATACGTAAGTCGTTTTGTTCATCATATTTAAGCAGATAACTCATCAGTTGTTTGCATCAGAGCGATAATTTTTGAGATAGTTATTAAAACTGTTTAAAGGTTGTCAAACGTTGTTTCTCGTTGTATATCCTTTAATTCTAGAGTTAAATTGATAAATAACGTGTACGAATTTGTTTAACGTATTTGTTTTGGTTACTCGACGTCTCCGTTCTCGTGTAGCCTACATATTGCGTTTTTTTTTTAATTTGCTTACCGGGCTAAAGGTTAGCATGTTTAAAATACGTAAGTCGTTTTGCTCATCAAATTTAAGTAGATAACTCATCAGTTGTTTGCATCAGAGCAACAATTTTTGAGATAGTTATTAAAACTGTTTAAAGGTTGTCAAACGTTGTTTCTCGTTGTATATCCTTTAATTCTAGAGTTAAATTGATAAATAACGTGTACGAATTTGTTTAACGCATTTGTTTTGGTTACTCGACGTCTCCGTTCTCGTGTAGCCTACATATTGCGTTTTTTTTTTAATTTGCTTACCGGGCTAAAGGTTAGCATGTTTAAAATACGTAAGTCGTTTTGTTCAACAAATTTGAGTAGATAACTCAGCAGTTGTTTGCATCAGAGCGACAATTTTTGAGATAGTTATTAAAACTGTTTAAAGGTTGTCAAACGTTGTTTCTCGTTGTATATCCTTTAATTCTAGAGTTAAATTGATAAATAACGTGTACGAATTTGTATAACGCATTTGTTTTGGTTACTCGACGTCTCCGTTCTCGTGTAGCCTACATATTGCGTTTTTTTTTTAATTTGCTTACCGGGCTAAAGGTTAGCATGTTTAAAATACGTAAGTCGTTTTGTTCATCATATTTAAGTAGATAACTCATCAGTTGTTTGCATCAGAGCGATAATTTTTGAGATAGTTATTAAAACTGTTTAAAGGTTGTCAAACGTTGTTTCTCGTTGTATATCCTTTAATTCTAAAGTTAAATTGATAAATAACGTGTACGAATTTGTTTAACGCATTTGTTTTGGTTACTCGACGTCTCCGGTCTCGTGTAGCCTACATATTGCGTTTTTTTTTTAATTTGCTTACCGGGCTAAAGGTTAGCATGTTTAAAATACGTAAGTCGTTTTGTTCATCAAATTTAAGTAGATAACTCATCAGTTGTTTGCATCAGAGCGATAATTTTTGAGATAGTTATTAAAACTGTTTAAAGGTTGTCAAACGTTGTTTCTCGTTGTATATCCTTTAATTCTAGAGTTAAATTGATAAATAACGTGTACGAATTTGTTTAACTCATTTGTTTTGGTTACTCGACGTCTCTGTTCTCGTGTAGCCTACATATTGCGTTTTTTTTTAATTTGCTTACCGGGCTAAAGGTTAGCATGTTTAAAATACGTAAGTCGTTTTGTTCATCAAATTTAAGTAGATAACTCATCAGTTGTTTGCATCAGAGCGATAATTTTTGAGATAGTTACTAAAACTGTTTAAAGGTTGTCAAACGTTGTTTCTCGTTGTATATCCTTTAATTCTAGAGTTAAATTGATTAATAACGTGTACGAATTTGTTTAGCGCATTTGTTTTGGTTACTCGACGTCTCCGTTCTCGTGTAGCCTACATATTGCGTTTTTTTTTTAATTTGCTTACCGGGCTAAAGGTTAGCATGTTTGAAATACGTAAGTCGTTTTGTTCATCAAATTTAAGTAGATAACTCATCAGTTGTTTGCATCAGAGCGATAATTTTTGAGATAGTTATTAAAACTGTTTAAAGGTTGTCAAACGTTGTTTCTCGTTGTATATCCTTTAATTCTAGAGTTAAATTGATTAATAACGTGTACGAATTTGTTTAGCGCATTTGTTTTGGTTACTCGACGTCTCCGTTCTCGTGTAGCCTACATATTGCGTTTTTTTTTTAATTTGCTTACCGGGCTAAAGGTTAGCATGTTTAAAATACGTAAGTCGTTTTGTTCATCAAATTTAAGTAGATAACTTATCAGTTGTTTGCATCAGAGCGATAATTTTTGAGATAGTTATTAAAACTGTTTAAAGGTTGTCAAACGTTGTTTCTCGTTGTATATCCTTTAATTCTAGAGTTAAATTGATAAATAACGTGTACGAATTTGTTTAGCGCATTTGTTTTGGTTACTCGACGTCTCCGTTCTCGTGTAGCCTACATATTGCGTTTTTTTTTAATTTGCTTACCGGGCTAAAGATTAGCATGTTTAAAATACGTAAGTCGTTTTGTTCATCAAATTTAAGTAGATAACTCATCAGTTGTTTGCATCAGAGCGATAATTTTTGAGGTAGTTATTAAAACTGTTTAAAGGTTGTCAAACGTTGTTTCTCGTTGTATATCCTTTAATTCTAGAGTTAAATTGATTAATAACGTGTACGAATTTGTTTAACGCATTTGTTTTGGTTACTCGACGTCTCCGTTCTCGTGTAGCCTACATATTGTGCTTTTTTTTAATTTGCTTACCGGGCTAAAGGTTAGCATGTTTAAAATACGTAAGTCGTTTTGTTCAACAAATTTGAGTAGATAACTCATCAGTTGTTTGCATCAGAGCGATAATTTTTGAGATAGTTATTAAAACTGGTTAAAGGTTGTCAAACGTTGTTTCTCGTTGTATATCCTTTAATTCTAGAGTTAAATTGATAAATAACGTGTACGAATTTGTTTAACGCATTTGTTTTGGTTACTCGACGTCTCCGTTCTCGTGTAGCCTACATATTGCGTTTTTTTTTTAATTTGCTTACCGGGCTAAAGGTTAGCATGTTTAAAATACGTAAGTCGTTTTGTTCATCAAATTTAAGTAGATAACTCATCAGTTGTTTGCATCAGAGCGATAATTTTTGAGATAGTTATTAAAACTGTTTAAAGGTTGTCAAACGTTGTTTCTCGTTGTATATCCTTTAATTCTAGAGTTAAATTGATAAATAACGTGTACGAATTTGTTTAACGCATTTGTTTTGGTTACTCGACGTCTCCGTTCTCGTGTAGCCTACATATTGCGTTTTTTTTTTAATTTGCTTACCGGGCTAAAGGTTAGCATGTTTAAAATACGTAAGTCGTTTTGTTCATCATATTTAAGCAGATAACTCATCAGTTGTTTGCATCAGAGCGATAATTTTTGAGATAGTTATTAAAACTGTTTAAAGGTTGTCAAACGTTGTTTCTCGTTGTATATCCTTTAATTCTAGAGTTAAATTGATAAATAACGTGTACGAATTTGTTTAACGTATTTGTTTTGGTTACTCGACGTCTCCGTTCTCGTGTAGCCTACATATTGCGTTTTTTTTTTAATTTGCTTACCGGGCTAAAGGTTAGCATGTTTAAAATACGTAAGTCGTTTTGCTCATCAAATTTAAGTAGATAACTCATCAGTTGTTTGCATCAGAGCAACAATTTTTGAGATAGTTATTAAAACTGTTTAAAGGTTGTCAAACGTTGTTTCTCGTTGTATATCCTTTAATTCTAGAGTTAAATTGATAAATAACGTGTACGAATTTGTTTAACGCATTTGTTTTGGTTACTCGACGTCTCCGTTCTCGTGTAGCCTACATATTGCGTTTTTTTTTTTAATTTGCTTACCGGGCTAAAGGTTAGCATGTTTAAAATACGTAAGTCGTTTTGTTCAACAAATTTGAGTAGATAACTCAGCAGTTGTTTGCATCAGAGCGACAATTTTTGAGATAGTTATTAAAACTGTTTAAAGGTTGTCAAACGTTGTTTCTCGTTGTATATCCTTTAATTCTAGAGTTAAATTGATAAATAACGTGTACGAATTTGTTTAACGCATTTGTTTTGGTTACTCGACGTCTCCGTTCTCGTGTAGCCTACATATTGCGTTTTTTTTTTAATTTGCTTACCGGGCTAACGGTTAGCATGTTTAAAATACGTAAGTCGTTTTGTTCAACAAATTTGAGTAGATAACTCAGCAGTTGTTTGCATCAGAGCGACAATTTTTGAGATAGTTATTAAAACTGTTTAAAGGTTGTCAAACGTTGTTTCTCGTTGTATATCCTTTAATTCTAGAGTTAAATTGATAAATAACGTGTACGAATTTGTTTAACGCATTTGTTTTGGTTACTCGACGTCTCCGTTCTCGTGTAGCCTACATATTGCGTTTTTTTTTTAATTTGCTTACCGGGCTAAAGGTTAGCATGTTTGAAATACGTAAGTCGTTTTGTTCATCAAATTTAAGTAGATAACTCATCAGTTGTTTGCATCAGAGCGATAATTTTTGAGATAGTTATTAAAACTGTTTAAAGGTTGTCAAACGTTTTTTCTCGTTGTATATCCTTTAATTCTAGAGTTAAATTGATTAATAACGTGTACGAATTTGTTTAGCGCATTTGTTTTGGTTACTCGACGTCTCCGTTCTCGTGTAGTCTACATATTGCGTTTTTTTTTTTTAATTTGCTTACCGGGCTAAAGGTTAGCATGTTTAAAATACGTAAGTCGTTTTGTTCATCAAATTTAAGTAGATAACTTATCAGTTGTTTGCATCAGAGCGATAATTTTTGAGATAGTTATTAAAACTGTTTAAAGGTTGTCAAACGTTGTTTCTCGTTGTATATCCTTTAATTCTAGAGTTAAATTGATAAATAACGTGTACGAATTTGTTTAGCGCATTTGTTTTGGTTACTCGACGTCTCCGTTCTCGTGTAGCCTACATATTGCGTTTTTTTTTAATTTGCTTACCGGGCTAAAGGTTAGCATGTTTAAAATACGTAAGTCGTTTTGTTCATCAAATTTAAGTAGATAACTCATCAGTTGTTTGCATCAGAGCGATAATTTTTGAGGTAGTTATTAAAACTGTTTAAAGGTTGTCAAACGTTGTTTCTCGTTGTATATCCTTTAATTCTAGAGTTAAATTGATTAATAACGTGTACGAATTTGTTTAACGCATTTGTTTTGGTTACTCGACGTCTCCGTTCTCGTGTAGCCTACATATTGCGCTTTTTTTTAATTTGCTTACCGGGCTAAAGGTTAGCATGTTTAAAATACGTAAGTCGTTTTGTTCAACAAATTTGAGTAGATAACTCATCAGTTGTTTGCATCAGAGCGATAATTTTTGAGATAGTTATTAAAACTGTTTAAAGGTTGTCAAACGTTGTTTCTCGTTGTATATCCTTTAATTCTAGAGTTAAATTGATAAATAACGTGTACGAATTTGTTTAACGCATTTGTTTTGGTTACTCGACGTCTCCGTTCTCGTGTAGCCTACATATTGCGTTTTTTTTTTTAATTTGCTTACCGGGCTAAAGGTTAGCATGTTTAAAATACGTAAGTCGTTTTGTTCATCAAATTTAAGTAGATAACTCATCGGTTGTTTGCATCAGAGCGATAATTTTTGAGATAGTTATTAAAACTGTTTAAAGGTTGTCAAACGTTGTTTCTCGTTGTATATCCTTTAATTCTAGAGTTAAATTGATAAATAACGTGTACGAATTTGTTTAACGCATTTGTTTTGGTTACTCGACGTCTCCGTTCTCGTGTAGCCTACATATTGCGTTTTTTTTTTTTAATTTGCTTACCGGGCTAAAGGTTAGCATGTTTAAAATACGTAAGTCGTTTTGTTCATCATATTTAAGCAGATAACTCATCAGTTGTTTGCATCAGAGCGATAATTTTTGAGATAGTTATTAAAACTGTTTAAAGGTTGTCAAACGTTGTTTCTCGTTGTATATCCTTTAATTCTAGAGTTAAATTGATAAATAACGTGTACGAATTTGTTTAACGTATTTGTTTTGGTTACTCGACGTCTCCGTTCTCGTGTAGCCTACATATTGCGTTTTTTTTTTAATTTGCTTACCGGGCTAAAGGTTAGCATGTTTAAAATACGTAAGTCGTTTTGCTCATCAAATTTAAGTAGATAACTCATCAGTTGTTTGCATCAGAGCAACAATTTTTGAGATAGTTATTAAAACTGTTTAAAGGTTGTCAAACGTTGTTTCTCGTTGTATATCCTTTAATTCTAGAGTTAAATTGATAAATAACGTGTACGAATTTGTTTAACGCATTTGTTTTGGTTACTCGACGTCTCCGTTCTCGTGTAGCCTACATATTGCGTTTTTTTTTTTTTAATTTGCTTACCGGGCTAAAGGTTAGCATGTTTAAAATACGTAAGTCGTTTTGTTCAACAAATTTGAGTAGATAACTCAGCAGTTGTTTGCATCAGAGCGACAATTTTTGAGATAGTTATTAAAACTGTTTAAAGGTTGTCAAACGTTGTTTCTCGTTGTATATCCTTTAATTCTAGAGTTAAATTGATAAATAACGTGTACGAATTTGTTTAACGCATTTGTTTTGGTTACTCGACGTCTCCGTTCTCGTGTAGCCTACATATTGCGTTTTTTTTTAATTTGCTTACCGGGCTAAAGGTTAGCATGTTTAAAATACGTAAGTAGTTTTGTTCATCATATTTAAGTAGATAACTCATCAGTTGTTTGCATCAGAGCGATAATTTTTGCGATAGTTATTAAAACTGTTTAAAGGTTGTCAAACGTTGTTTCTCGTTGTATATCCTTTAATTCTAGAGTTAAATTGATAAATAACGTGTACGAATTTGTTTAACGCATTTGTTTTGGTTACTCGACGTCTCCGTTCTCGTGTAGTCTACATATTGCGTTTTTTTTTAATTTGCTTACCGGGCTAAAGGTTAGCATGTTTAAAATACGTAAGTCGTTTTGTTCATCAAATTTAAGTAGATAACTCATCAGTTGTTTGCATCAGAGCGATAATTTTTGAGATAGTTATTAAAACTGTTTAAAGGTTGTCAAACGTTGTTTCTCGTTGTATATCCTTTAATTCTAGAGTTAAATTGATAAATAACGTGTACGAATTTGTTTAACGCATTTGTTTTGGTTACTCGACGTCTCCGTTCTCGTGTAGCCTACATATTGCGTTTTTTTTTAATTTGCTTACCGGGCTAAAGGTTAGCATGTTTAAAATACGTAAGTCGTTTTGTTCAACAAATTTGAGTAGATAACTCATCAGTTGTTTGCATCAGAGAATTTGCTTACCGGGCTAAAGGTTAGCATGTTTAAAATACGTAAGTCGTTTTGTTCATCAAATCTAAGTAGATAACTCATCAGTTGTTTGCATCAGAGCGATAATTTTTGAGATAGTTATTAAAACTGTTTAAAGGTTGTCAAACGTTGTTTCTCGTTGTATATCCTTTAATTCTAGAGTTAAATTGATAAATAACGTGTACGAATTTGTTTAACGCATTTGTTTTGGTTACTCGACGTCTCTGTTCTCGTGTAGCCTACATATTGCGTTTTTTTTAATTTGCTTACCGGGCTAAAGGTTAGCATGTTTAAAATACGTAAGTCGTTTTGTTCATCATATTTAAGTAGATAACTCATCAGTTGTTTGCATCAGAGCGACAATTTTTGAGATAGTTATTAAAATTGTTTAAAGGTTGTCAAACGTTGTTTCTCGTTGTATATCCTTTAATTCTAGAGTTAAATTGATAAATAATGTGTACGAATTTGTTTAACGCATTTGTTTTGGTTACTCGACGTCTCCGTTCTCGTGTAGCCTACATATTGCGTTTTTTTTTTTAATTTGCTTACCGGGCTAAAGGTTAGCATGTTTAAAATACGTAGGTCGTTTTGTTCAACAAATTTGAGTAGATAACTCATCAGTTGTTTGCATCAGAGCGACAATTTTTGAGATAGTTATTAAAACTGTTTAAAGGTTGTCAAACGTTGTTTCTCGTTGTATATCCTTTAATTCTAGAGTTAAATTGATAAATAACATGTACGAATTTGTTTAACGCATTTGTTTTGGTTACTCGACGTCTCCGTTCTCGTGTAGCCTACATATTGCGTTTTTTTTTAATTTGCTTACCGGGCTAAAGGTTAGCATGTTTAAAATACGTAAGTCGTTTTGTTCATCATATTTAAGTAGATAACTCATCAGTTGTTTGCATCAGAGCGATAATTTTTGAGATAGTTATTAAAACTGTTTAAAGGTTGTCAAACGTTGTTTCTCGTTGTATATCCTTTAATTCTAGAGTTAAATTGATAAATAACGTGTACGAATTTGTTTAACGCATTTGTTTTGGTTACTCGACGTCTCCGTTCTCGTGTAGCCTACATATTGCGTTTTTTTTTAATTTGCTTACCGGGCTAATGGTTAGCATGTTTAAAATACGTAAGTCGTTTTGTTCAACAAATTTAAGTAGATAACTCATCAGTTGTTTGCATCAGAGCGATAATTTTTGAGATAGTTATTAAAACTGTTTAAAGGTTGTCAAACGTTGTTTCTCGTTGTATATCCTTTAATTCTAGAGTTAAATTGATAAATAACGTGTACGAATTTGTTTAACGCATCTGTTTTGGTTACTCGACGTCTCCGTTCTCGTGTAGCCTACATATTGCGTTTCTTTTTAATTTGCTTACCGGGCTAAAGGTTAGCATGTTTAAAATACGTAAGTCGTTTTGTTCATCAAATTTAAGTAGATAACTCATCAGTTGTTTGCATCAGAGCGATAATTTTTGAGATAGTTATTAAAACTGTTTAAAGGTTGTCAAACGTTGTTTCTCGTTGTATATCCTTTAATTCTAGAGTTAAATTGATAAATAACGTGTAGGAATTTGTTTAACGCATTTGTTTTGGTTACTCGACGTCTCCGTTCTCGTGTAGCCTACATATTGCGTTTTTTTTTTTAATTTGCTTACCGGGCTAAAGGTTAGCATGTTTAAAATACGTAAGTCGTTTTGTTCATCAAATTTAAGTAGATAACTCATCAGTTGTTGGCTTCAGAGCGATAATTTTTGAGATAGTTATTAAAACTGTTTAAAGGTTGTCAAACGTTGTTTCTCGTTGTATATCCTTTAATTCTAGAGTTAAATTGATAAATAACGTGTAAGAATTTGTTTAACGCATTTGTTTTGGTTACTCGACGTCTCCGTTCTCGTGTAGCCTACATATTGCGTTTTTTTTTTTTAATTTGCTTACCGGGCTAAAGGTTAGCATGTTTAAAATACGTAAGTCGTTTTGTTTATCATATTTAAGTAGATAACTCATCAGTTGTTTGCATCAGAGCGATAATTTTTGAGATAGTTATTAAAACTGTTTAAAGCTTGTCAAACGTTGTTTCTCGTTGTATATCCTTTAATTCTAAAGTTAAATTGATAAATAACGTGTACGAATTTGTTTAACGCATTTGTTTTGGTTACTCGACGTCTCCGTTCTCGTGTAGCCTACATATTGCGTTTTTTTTTTAATTTGCTTACCGGGCTAAAGGTTAGCATGTTTAAAATACGTAAGTCGTTTTGTTCATCAAATTTAAGTAGATAACTCATCAGTTGTTTGCATCAGAGCGATAATTTTTGAGATAGTTATTAAAACTGTTTAAAGGTTGTCAAACGTTGTTTCTCGTTGTATATCCTTTAATTCTAGAGTTAAATTGATAAATAACGTGTACGAATTTGTTTATCGCATTTGTTTTGGTTACTCGACGTCTCTGTTCTCGTGTAGCCTACATATTGCGTTTTTTTTTAATTTGCTTACCGGGCTAAAGGTTAGCATGTTTAAAATACGTAACTCGTTTTGTTCATCAAATTTAAGTAGATAACTTATCAGTTGTTTGCATCAGAGCGATAATTTTTGAGATAGTTATTAAAACTGTTTAAAGGTTGTCAAACGTTGTTTCTCGTTGTATATCCTTTAATTCTAGAGTTAAATTGATAAATAACGTGTACGAATTTGTTTAGCGCATTTGTTTTGGTTACTCGACGTCTCCGTTCTCGTGTAGCCTACATATTGCGTTTTTTTTTTAATTTGCTTACCGGGCTAAAGGTTAGCATGTTTAAAATACGTAAGTCGTTTTGTTCATAAAATTTAAGTAGATAACTCATCAGTTGTTTGCATCAGAGCGATAATTTTTGAGATAGTTATTAAAACTGTTTAAAGGTTGTCAAACGTTGTTTCTCGTTGTATATCCTTTAATTCTAGAGTTAAATTGATTAATAACGTCTACGAATTTGTTTAACGCATTTGTTTTGGTTACTCGACGTCTCCGTTCTCGTGTAGCCTACATATTGCGCTTTTTTTTTAATTTGCTTACCGGGCTAAAGGTTAGCATGTTTAAAATACGTAAGTCGTTTTGTTCAACAAATTTGAGTAGATAACTCATCAGTTGTTTGCATCAGAGCGATAATTTTTGAGATAGTTATTAAAACTGTTTAAAGGTTGTCAAACGTTGTTTCTCGTTGTATATCCTTTAATTCTAGAGTTAAATTGATAAATAACATGTACGAATTTGTTTAACGCATTTGTTTTGGTTACTCGACGTCTCCGTTCTCGTGTAGCCTACATATTGCGTTTTTTTTTAATTTGCTTACCGGGCTAAAGGTTAGCATGTTTAAAATACGTAAGTCGTTTTGTTCATCATATTTAAGTAGATAACTCATCAGTTGTTTGCATCAGAGCGATAATTTTTGAGATAGTTATTAAAACTGTTTAAAGGTTGTCAAACGTTGTTTCTCGTTGTATATCCTTTAATTCTAGAGTTAAATTGATAAATAACGTGTACGAATTTGTTTAACGCATTTGTTTTGGTTACTCGACGTCTCCGTTCTCGTGTAGCCTACATATTGCGTTTTTTTTTAATTTGCTTACCGGGCTAATGGTTAGCATGTTTAAAATACGTAAGTCGTTTTGTTCAACAAATTTAAGTAGATAACTCATCAGTTGTTTGCATCAGAGCTATAATTTTTGAGATAGTTATTAAAACTGTTTAAAGGTTGTCAAACGTTGTTTCTCGTTGTATATCCTTTAATTCTAGAGTTAAATTGATAAATAACGTGTACGAATTTGTTTAACGCATTTGTTTTGGTTACTCGACGTCTCCGTTCTCGTGTAGCCTACATATTGCGTTTTTTTTTTAATTTGCTTACCGGGCTAAAGGTTAGCATGTTTAAAATACGTAAGTCGTTTTGTTCATCAAATTTAAGTAGATAACTCATCAGTTGTTTGCATCAGAGCGATAATTTTTGAGATAGTTATTAAAACTGTTTAAAGGTTGTCAAACGTTGTTTCTCGTTGTATATCCTTTAATTCTAGAGTTAAATTGATAAATAACGTGTAGGAATTTGTTTAACGCATTTGTTTTGGTTACTCGACGTCTCCGTTCTCGTGTAGCCTACATATTGCGTTTTTTTTTTTTAATTTGCTTACCGGGCTAAAGGTTAGCATGTTTAAAATACGTAAGTCGTTTTGTTCATCAAATTTAAGTAGATAACTCATCAGTTGTTTGCTTCAGAGCGATAATTTTTGAGATAGTTATTAAAACTGTTTAAAGGTTGTCAAACGTTGTTTCTCGTTGTATATCCTTTAATTCTAGAGTTAAATTGATAAATAACGTGTAAGAATTTGTTTAACGCATTTGTTTTGGTTACTCGACGTCTCCGTTCTCGTGTAGCCTACATATTGCGTTTTTTTTTTTAAATTTGCTTACCGGGCTAAAGGTTAGCATGTTTAAAATACGTAAGTCGTTTTGTTTATCATATTTAAGTAGATAACTCATCAGTTGTTTGCATCAGAGCGATAATTTTTGAGATAGTTATTAAAACTGTTTAAAGCTTGTCAAACGTTGTTTCTCGTTGTATATCCTTTAATTCTAGAGTTAAATTGATAAATAACGTGTACGAATTTGTTTAGCGCATTTGTTTTGGTTACTCGACGTCTCCGTTCTCGTGTAGCCTACATATTGCGTTTTTTTTTTAATTTGCTTACCGGGCTAAAGGTTAGCATGTTTAAAATACGTAAGTCGTTTTGTTCATCAAATTTAAGTAGATAACTCATCAGTTGTTTGCATCAGAGCGATAATTTTTGAGATAGTTATTAAAACTGTTTAAAGGTTGTCAAACGTTGTTTCTCGTTGTATATCCTTTAATTCTAGAGTTAAATTGATTAATAACGTGTACGAATTTGTTTAACGCATTTGTTTTGGTTACTCGACGTCTCCGTTCTCGTGTAGCCTACATATTGCGCTTTTTTTTTAATTTGCTTACCGGGCTAAAGGTTAGCATGTTTAAAATACGTAAGTCGTTTTGTTCAACAAATTTGAGTAGATAACTCATCAGTTGTTTGTATCAGAGCGATAATTTTTGAGATAGTTATTAAAACTGTTTAAAGGTTGTCAAACGTTGTTTCTCGTTGTATATCCTTTAATTCTAGAGTTAAATTGATAAATAACGTGTACGAATTTGTTTAACGCATTTGTTTTGGTTACTCGACGTCTCCGTTCTCGTGTAGCCTACATATTGCGTTTTTTTTTTTAATTTGCTTACCGGGCTAAAGGTTAGCATGTTTAAAATACGTAAGTCGTTTTGTTCATCAAATTTAAGTAGATAACTCATCAGTTGTTTGCATCAGAGCGATAATTTTTGAGATAGTTATTAAAACTGTTTAAAGGTTGTCAAACGTTGTTTCTCGTTGTATATCTTTTAATTCTAGAGTTAAATTGATAAATAACGTGTACGAATTTGTTTAACGCATTTGTTTTGGTTACTCGACGTCTCCGTTCTCGTGTAGCCTACATATTGCGTTTTTTTTTAATTTGCTTACCGGGCTAAAGGTTAGCATGTTTAAAATACGTAAGTCGTTTTGTTCATCATATTTAAGCAGATAACTCATCAGTTGTTTGCATCAGAGCGATAATTTTTGAGATAGTTATTAAAACTGTTTAAAGGTTGTCAAACGTTGTTTCTCGTTGTATATCCTTTAATTCTAGAGTTAAATTGATAAATAACGTGTACGAATTTGTTTACCGTATTTGTTTTGGTTACTCGACGTCTCCGTTCTCGTGTAGCCTACATATTGCGTTTTTTTTTAATTTGCTTACCGGGCTAAAGGTTAGCATGTTTAAAATACGTAAGTCGTTTTGCTCATCAAATTTAAGTAGATAACTCATCAGTTGTTTGCATCAGAGCGACAATTTTTGAGATAGTTATTAAAACTGTTTAAAGGTTGTCAAACGTTGTTTCTCGTTGTATATCCTTTAATTCTAGAGTTAAATTTATAAATAACGTGTACGAATTTGTTTAACGCATTTGTTTTGGTTACTCGACGTCTCCGTTCTCGTGTAGCCTACATATTGCGTTTTTTTTTTAATTTGCTTACCGGGCTAAAGGTTAGCATGTTTAAAATACGTAAGTCGTTTTGTTCAACAAATTTGAGTAGATAACTCAGCAGTTGTTTGCATCAGAGCGCCAATTTTTGAGATAGTTATTAAAACTGTTTAAAGGTTGTCAAACGTTGTTTCTCGTTGTATATCCTTTAATTCTAGAGTTAAATTGATAAATAACGTGTACGAATTTGTTTAACGCATTTGTTTTGGTTACTCGACGTCTCCGTTCTCGTGTAGCCTACATATTGCGTTTTTTTTTTAATTTGCTTACCGGGCTAAAGGTTAGCATGTTTAAAATACGTAAGTCGTTTTGTTCATCATATTTAAGCAGATAACTCATCAGTTGTTTGCATCAGAGCGATAATTTTTGAGATAGTTATTAAAACTGTTTAAAGGTTGTCAAACGTTGTTTCTCGTTGTATATCCTTTAATTCTAGAGTTAAAGTGATAAATAACGTGTACGAATTTGTTTAACGCATTTGTTTTGGTTACTCGACGTCTCCGTTCTCGTGTAGCCTACATATTGCGTTTTTTTTTTAATTTGCTTACCGGGCTAAAGGTTAGCATGTTTAAAATACGTAAGTCGTTTTGTTCATCAAATTTAAGTAGATAACTCATCAGTTGTTTGCATCAGAGCGACAATTTTTGAGATAGTTACTAAAACTGTTTAAAGGTTGTCAAACGTTGTTTCTCGTTGTATATCCTTTAATTCTAGAGTTAAATTGATAAATAACGTGTACGAATTTGTTTAACGCATTTGTTTTGGTTACTCGACGTCTCCGTTCTCGTGTAGCCTACATATTGCGTTTTTTTTTTAATTTGCTTACCGGGCTAAAGGTTAGCATGTTTAAAATACGTAAGTCGTTTTGTTCATCATATTTAAGTAGATAACTCATCAGTTGTTTGCATCAGAGCGATAATTTTTGAGATAGTTATTAAAACTGTTTAAAGGTTGTCAAACGTTGTTTCTCGTTGTATATCCATTAATTCTAGAGTTAAATTGATAAATAACGTGTACGAATTTGTTTAACGCATTTGTTTTGGTTACTCGACGTCTCCGTTCTCGTGTAGCCTACATATTGCGTTTTTTTTTTAATTTGCTTACCAGGCTAAAGGTTAGCATGTTTAAAATACGTAAGTCGTTCTGTTCATCATATTTAAGTAGATAACTCATCAGTTGTTTGCATCAGAGCGATAATTTTTGAGATAGTTATTAAAACTGTTTAAAGGTTGTCAAACGTTGTTTCTCGTTGTATATCCTTTAATTCTAGAGTTAAATTGATAAATAACGTGTACGAATTTGTTTAACGCATTTGTTTTGGTTACTCGACGTCTCCGTTCTCGTGTAGCCTACATATTGCGTTTTTTTTTTTAATTTGCTTACCGGGCTAAAGGTTACCATGTTTAAAATACGTAAGTCGTTTTGTTCATCAAATTTAAGTAGATAACTCATCAGTTGTTTGCATCAGAGCGATAATTTTTGAGATAGTTATTAAAACTGTTTAAAGGTTGTCAAACGTTGTTTCTCGTTGTATATCCTTTAATTCTAGAGTTAAATTGATAAATAACGTGTACGAATTTGTTTAACGCATTTGTTTTGGTTACTCGACGTCTCCGTTCTCGTGTAGCCTACATATTGCGTTTTTTTTTTATTTGCTTACCGGGCTAAAGGTTAGCATGCTTAAAATACGTAAGTCGTTTTGTTCATCATATTTAAGTAGATAACTCATCAGTTGTTTGCATCAGAGCGATAATTTTTGAGATAGTTATTAAAACTGTTTAAAGGTTGTCAAACGTTGTTTCTCGTTGTATATCCTTTAATTCTAGAGTTAAATTGATAAATAACGTGTACGAATTTGTTTAACGCATTTGTTTTGGTTACTCGACGTCTCCGTTCTCGTGTAGCCTGCATATTGCGTTTTTTTTTTTAATTTGCTTACCGGGCTAAAGGTTAGCATGTTTAAAATACGTAAGTCGTTTTGTTCATCATATTTAAGTAGATAACTCATCAGTTGTTTCCATCAGAGCGATAATTTTTGAGATAGTTATTAAAACTGTTTAAAGGTTGTCAAACGTTGTTTCTCGTTGTATATCCTTTAATTCTAGAGTTAAATTGATAAATAACGTGTACGAATTTGTTTAACGCATTTGTTTTGGTTACTCGACGTCTCCGTTCTCGTGTAGCCTACATATTGCGTTTTTTTTTTAATTTGCTTACCGGGCTAAAGGTTAGCATGTTTAAAATACGTAAGTCGTTTTGTTCATCATATTTAAGTAGATAACTCATCAGTTGTTTGCATCAGAGCGATAATTTTTGAGATAGTTATTAAAACTGTTTAAAGGTTGTCAAACGTTGTTTCTCGTTGTATATCCTTTAATTCTAGAGTTAAATTGATAAATAACGTGTACGAATTTGTTTAACGCATTTGTTTTGGTTACTCGACGTCTCCGTTCTCGTGTAGCCTACATATTGCGTTTTTTTTTTAATTTGCTTACCGGGCTAAAGGTTAGCATGTTTAAAATACGTAAGTCGTTTTGTTCATCAAATTTAAGTAGATAACTCATCAGTTGTTTGCATCAGAGCGATAATTTTTGAGATAGTTATTAAAACTGTTTAAAGGTTGTCAAACGTTGTTTCTCGTTGTATATCCTTTAATTCTAGAGTTAAATTGATAAATAACGTGTACGAATTTGTTTAACGCATTTGTTTTGGTTACTCGACGTCTCCGTTCTCGTGTAGCCTACATATTGCGTTTTTTTTTTAATTTGCTTACCGGGCTAAAGGTTAGCATGTTTAAAATACGTAAGTCGTTTTGTTCATCAAATTTAAGTAGATAACTCATCAGTTGTTTGCATCAGAGCGATAATTTTTGAGATAGTTATTAAAACTGTTTAAAGGTTGTCAAACGTTGTTTCTCGTTGTATATCCTTTAATTCTAGAGTTAAATTGATAAATAACGTGTACGAATTTGTTTAACGCATTTGTTTTGGTTACTCGACGTCTCCGTTCTCGTGTAGCCTACATATTGCGTTTTTTTTTTTTAATTTGCTTACCGGGCTAAAGGTTAGCATGTCTAAAATACGTAAGTCTTTTTGTTCATCAAATTTAAGTAGATAACTCATCAGTTGTTTGCATCAGAGCGATAATTTTTGAGATAGTTATTAAAACTGTTTAAAGGTTGTCAAACGTTGTTTCTCGTTGTATATCCTTTAATTCTAGAGTTAAATTGATAAATAACGTGTACGAATTTGTTTAACGCATTTGTTTTGGTCACTCGACGTCTCCGTTCTCGTGTAGCCTACATATTGCGTTTTTTTTTTAATTTGCTTACCGGGCTAAAGGTTAGCATGTTTAAAATACGTAAGTCGTTTTGTTCATCAAATTTAAGTAGATAACTCATCAGTTGTTTGCATCAGAGCGACAATTTTTGAGATAGTTATTAAAACTGTTTAAAGGTTGTCAAACGTTGTTTCTCGTTGTATATCCTTTAATTCTAGAGTTAAATTGATAAATAACGTGTACGAATTTGTTTAACGCATTTGTTTTGGTTACTCGACGTCTCCGTTCTCGTGTAGCCTACATATTGCGTTTTTTTTAATTTGCTTACCGGGCTAAAGGTTAGCATGTTTAAAATACGTAAGTCGTTTTGTTCATCAAATTTAAGTAGATAACTCATCAGTTGTTTGCATCAGAGCGATAATTTTTGAGATAGTTATTAAAACTGTTTAAAGGTTGTCAAACGTTGTTTCTCGTTGTATATCCTTTAATTCTAGAGTTAAATTGATAAATAACGTGTACGAATTTGTTTAACGCATTTGTTTTGGTTACTCGACGTCTCCGTTATCGTGTAGCCTACACATTGCGTTTTTTTTTTAATTTGCTTACCGGGCTAAAGGTTAGCATGTTTAAAATACGTAAGTCGTTTTGTTCATCATATTTAAGTAGATAACTCATCAGTTGTTTGCATCAGAGCGATAATTTTTGAGATAGTTATTAAAACTGTTTAAAGGTTGTCAAACGTTGTTTCTCGTTGTATATCCTTTAATTCTAGAGTTAAATTGATAAATAATGTGTACGAATTTGTTTAACGCATTTGTTTTGGTTACTCGACGTCTCCGTTCTCGTGTAGCCTACATATCGCGTTTTTTTTTTAATTTGCTTACCGGGCTAAAGGTTAGCATGTTTAAAATACGTAAGTCGTTTTGTTCATCAAATTTAAGTAGATAACTCATCAGTTGTTTGCATCAGAGCGATAATTTTTGAGATAGTTATTAAAACTGTTTAAAGGTTGTCAAACGTTGTTTCTCGTTGTATATCCTTTAATTCTAGAGTTAAATTGATAAATAACGTGTACGAATTTGTTTAACGCATTTGTTTTGGTTACTCGACGTCTCCGTTCTCGTGTAGCCTACATATCGCGTTTTTTTTTTAATTTGCTTACCGGGCTAAAGGTTAGCATGTTTAAAATACGTAAGTCGTTTTGTTCATCAAATTTAAGTAGATAACTCATCAGTTGTTTGCATCAGAGCGATAATTTTTGAGATAGTTATTAAAACTGTTTAAAGGTTGTCAAACGTTGTTTCTCGTTGTATATCCTTTAATTCTAGAGTTAAATTGATAAATAACGTGTACGAATTTGTTTAACGCATTTGTTTTGGTTACTCGACGTCTCCGTTCTCGTGTAGCCTACATATTGCGTTTTTTTTTTAATTTGCTTACCGGGCTAAAGGTTAGCATGTTTAAAATACGTAAGTCGTTTTGTTCAACAAATTTAAGTAGATAACTCATCAGTTGCTTGCATCAGAGCGATAATTTTTGAGATAGGTATTAAAACTGTTTAAAGGTTGTCAAACGTTGTTTCTCGTTGTATATCCTTTAATTCTAGAGTTAAATTGATAAATAACGTGTACGAATTTGTTTAACGCATTTGTTTTGGTTACTCGACGTCTCCGTTCTCGTGTAGCCTACATATTGCGTTTTTTTTTAATTTGCTTACCGGGATAAAGGTTAGCATGTTTAAAATACGTAAGTCGTTTTGTTCATCATATTTAAGTAGATAACTCATCAGTTGTTTGCATCAGAGCGATAATTTTTGAGATAGTTATTAAAACTGTTTAAAGGTTGTCAAATGTTGTTTCTCGTTGTATATCCTTTAATTCTAGAGTTAAATTGATAAATAACGTGTACGAATTTGTTTAACGCATTTGTTTTGGTTACTCGACGTCTCCGTTCTCGTGTAGCCCACATATTGCGTTTTTTTTTTAATTTGCTTACCGGGCTAAAGGTTAGCATGTTTAAAATACGTAAGTCGTTTTGTTCATCAAATTTAAGTAGATAACTCATCAGTTGTTTGCATCAGAGCGACAATTTTTGAGATAGTTATTAAAACTGTTTAAAGGTTGTCAAACGTTGTTTCTCGTTGTATATCCTTTAATTCTAGAGTTAAATTGATAAATAACGTGTACGAATTTGTTTAACGCATTTGTTTTGGTTACTCGACGTCTCCGTTCTCGTGTAGCCTACATATTGCGTTTTTTTTTTAATTTGCTTACCGGGCTAAAAGTTAGCATGTTTAAAATACGTAAGTCGTTTTGTTCATCAAATTTAAGTAGATAACTCATCAGTTGTTTGCATCAGAGCGATAATTTTTGAGATAGTTATTAAAACTGTTTAAAGGTTGTCAAACGTTGTTTCTCGTTGTATATCCTTTAATTCTAGAGTTAAATTGATAAATAACGTGTACGAATTTTTCTAACGCATTTGTTTTGGTTACTCGACGTCTCCGTTCTCGTGTAGCCTACATATTGCGTTTTTTTTTTTTAATTTGCTTACCGGGCTAAAGGTTAGCATGTTTAAAATACGTAAGTCGTTTTGTTCATCAAATTTAAGTAGATAACTCATCAGTTGTTTGCATCAGAGCGATAATTTTTGAGATAGTTATTAAAATTGTTTAAAGGTTGTCAAACGTTGTTTCTCGTTGTATATCCTTTAATTCTAGAGTTAAATTGATAAATAACGTGTACGAATTTGTTTAACGCATTTGTTTTGGTTACTCGACGTCTCCGTTCTCGTGTGGCCTACATATTGCGTTTTTTTTTAATTTGCTTACCGGGCTAAAGGTTAGCATGTTTAAAATACGTAAGTCGTTTTGTTCATCAAATTTAAGTAGATAACTCATCAGTTGTTTGCATCAGAGCGATAATTTTTGAGATAGTTATTAAAACTATTTAAAGGTTGTCAAACGTTGTTTCTCGTTGTATATCCCTTAATTCTAGAGTTAAATTGATAAATAACGTGTACGAATTTGTTTAACGCATTTGTTTTGGTTACTCGACGTCTCCGTTCTCGTGTAGCCTACATATTGCGTTTTTTTTTTAATTTGCTTATCGGGCTAAAGGTTAGCATGTTTAAAATACGTAAGTCGTTTTGTTCATCAAATTTAAGTAGATAACTCATCAGTTGTTTGCATCAGAGCGATAATTTTTGAGATAGTTATTAAAACTGTTTAAAGGTTGTCAAACGTTGTTTCTCGTTGTATATCCTTTAATTCTAGAGTTAAATTGATAAATAACGTGTACGAATTTGTTTAACGCATTTGTTTTGGTTACTCGACGTCTCCGTTCTCGTGTAGCCTACATATTGCGTTTTTTTTTTAATTTGCTTACCGGGCTAAAGGTTAGCATGTTTAAAATACGTAAGTCGTTTTGTTCATCATATTTAAGTAGATAACTCATCAGTTGTTTGCATCAGAGCGATAATTTTTGAGATAGTTATTAAAACTGTTTAAAGGTTGTCAAACGTTGTTTCTCGTTGTATATCCTTTAATTCTAGAGTTAAATTGATAAATAATGTGTACGAATTTGTGTAACGCATTTGTTTTGGTTACTCGACGTCTCCGTTCTCGTGTAGCCTACATATCGCGTTTTTTTTTTAATTTGCTTACCGGGCTAAAGGTTAGCATGTTTAAAATACGTAAGTCGTTTTGTTCATCAAATTTAAGTAGATAACTCATCAGTTGTTTGCATCAGAGCGATAATTTTTGAGATAGTTATTAAAACTGTTTAAAGGTTGTCAAACGTTGTTTCTCGTTGTATATCCTTTAATTCTAGAGTTAAATTGATAAATAACGTGTACGAATTTGTTTAACGCATTTGTTTTGGTTACTCGACGTCTCCGTTCTCGTGTATCCCACATATTGCGTTTTTTTTTTAATTTGCTTACCGGGCTAAAGGTTAGCATGTTTAAAATACGTAAGTCGTTTTGTTCAACAAATTTAAGTAGATAACTCATCAGTTGTTTGCATCAGAGCGATAATTTTTGAGATAGTTATTAAAACTGTTTAAAGGTTGTCAAACGTTGTTTCTCGTTGTATATCCTTTAATTCTAGAGCTAAATTGATAAATAACGTGTACGAATTTGTTTAACGCATTTGTTTTGGTTACTCGACGTCTCCGTTCTCGTGTAGCCTACATATTGCGTTTTTTTTTTAATTTGCTTACCGGGCTAAAGGTTAGCATGTTTAAAATACGTAAGTCGTTTTGTTCAACTCATCAGTTGTTTGCATCAGAGCGATAATTTTTGAGATAGTTATTAAAACT
The DNA here is from genome assembly GCF_040869045.1 of Eurosta solidaginis. Lineage (NCBI taxonomy): Eukaryota > Metazoa > Arthropoda > Insecta > Diptera > Tephritidae > Eurosta > Eurosta solidaginis. Next base: position 470,089 of record NW_027136938.1, read on the forward strand.
GTTTAAAGGTTGTCAAACGTTGTTTCTCGTTGTATATCCTTTAATTCTAGAGTTAAATTGATAAATAACGTGTACGAATTTGTTTAACGCATTTGTTTTGGTTACTCGACGTCTCCGTTCTCGTGTAGCCTACATATTGCGTTTTTTTTTTAATTTGCTTACCGGGCTAAAGGTTAGCATGTTTAAAATACGTAAGTCGTTTTGTTCATCATATTTAAGTAGATAACTCATCAGTTGTTTGCATCAGAGCGATAATTTTTGAGATAGTTATTAAAACTGTTTAAAGGTTGCCAAACGTTGTTTCTCGTTGTATATCCTTTAATTCTAGAGTTAAATTGATAAATAACGTGTACGAATTTGTTTAACGCATTTGTTTTGGTTACTCGACGTCTCCGTTCTCGTGTAGCCTACATATTGCGTTTTTTTTTAATTTGCTTACCGGGCTAAAGGTTAGCATGCTTAAAATACGTAAGTCGTTTTGTTCATCATATTTAAGTAGATAACTCATCAGTTGTTTGCATCAGAGCGATAATTTTTGAGATAGTTATTAAAACTGTTTAAAGGTTGTCAAACGTTGTTTCTCGTTGTATATCCTTTAATTCTAGAGTTAAATTGATAAGTAACGTGTACGAATTTGTTTAACGCATTTGTTTTGGTTACTCGACGTCTCCGTTCTCGTGTAGCCTACATATTGCGTTTTTTTTTTAATTTGCTTACCGGGCTAAAGGTTAGCATGTTTAAAATACGTAAGTCGTTTTGTTCATCAAATTTAAGTAGATAACTCATCAGTTGTTTGCATCAGAGCGATAATTTTTGAGATAGTTATTAAAACTGTTTAAAGGTTGTCAAACGTTGTTTCTCGTTGTATATCCTTTAATTCTAGAGTTAAATTGATAAATAACGTGTACGAATTTGTTTAACGCATTTGTTTTGGTTACTCGACGTCTCCGTTCTCGTGTAGCCCACATATTGCGTTTTTTTTTAATTTGCTTACCGGGCTAAAGGTTAGCATGTTTAAAATACGAAAGTCGTTTTGTTCATCAAATTTAAGTAGATAACTCATCAGTTGTTTGCATCAGAGCGACAATTTTTGAGATAGTTATTAAAACTGTTTAAAGGTTGTCAAACGTTGTTTCTCGTTGTATATCCTTTAATTCTAGAGTTAAATTGATAAATAACGTGTACGAATTTGTTTAACGCATTTGTTTTGGTTACTCGACGTCTCCGTTCTCGTGTAGCCTACATATTGCGTTTTTTTTTTAATTTGCTTACCGGGCTAAAGGTTAGCATGTTTAAAATACGTAAGTCGTTTTGTTCATCAAATTTAAGTAGATAACTCATCAGTTGTTTGCATCAGAGCGATAATTTTTGAGATAGTTATTAAAACTGTTTAAAGGTTGTCAAACGTTGTTTATCGTTGTATATCCTTTAATTCTAGAGTTAAATTGATAAATAACGTGTACGAATTTGTTTAACGCATTTGTTTTGGTTACTCGACGTCTCCGTGCTCGTGTAGCCTACATATTGCGTTTTTTTTTTAATTTGCTTACCGGGCTAAAGGTTAGCATGTTTAAAATACGTAAGTCGTTTTGTTCATCAAATTTAAGTAGATAACTCATCAGTTGTTTGCATCAGAGCGATAATTTTTGAGATAGTTATTAAAACTGTTTAAAGGTTGTCAAACGTTGTTTCTCGTTGTATATCCTTTAATTCTAGAGTTAAATTGATAAATAACGTGTAAGAATTTGTTTAACGCATTTGTTTTGGTTACTCGACGTCTCCGTTCTCGTGTAGCCTACATATTGCGTTTTTTTTTTAAATTTGCTTACCGGGCTAAAGGTTAGCATGTTTAAAATACGTAAGTCGTTTTGTTCATCATATTTAAGTAGATAACTCATCAGTTGTTTGCATCAGAGCGATAATTTTTGAGATAGTTATTAAAACTGTTTAAAGGTTGTCAAACGTTGTTTCTCGTTGTATATCCTTTAATTCTAAAGTTAAATTGATAAATAACGTGTACGAATTTGTTTAACGCATTTGTTTTGGTTACTCGACGTCTCCGTTCTCGTGTAGCCTACATATTGCGTTTTTTTTTTTAATTTGCTTACCGGGCTAAAGGTTAGCATGTTTAAAATACGTAAGTCATTTTGTTCATCAAATTTAAGTAGATAACTCATCAGTTGTTTGCATCAGAGCGATAATTTTTGAGATAGTTATTAAAACTGTTTAAAGGTTGTCAAACGTTGTTTCTCGTTGTATATCCTTTAATTCTAGAGTTAAATTGATAAATAACTTGTACGAATTTGTTTAACGCATTTGTTTTGGTTACTCGACGTCTCTGTTCTCGTGTAGCCTACATATTGCGTTTTTTTTTAATTTGCTTACCGGGCTAAAGTTTAGCATGTTTAAAATACGTAAGTCGTTTTGTTCATCAAATTTAAGTAGATAACTCATCAGTTGTTTGCATCAGAGCGATAATTTTTGAGATAGTTATTAAAACTGTTTAAAGGTTGTCAAACGTTGTTTCTTGTTGTATATCCTTTAATTCTAGAGTTAAATTGATAATTAACGTGTACGAATTTGTTTAGCGCATTTGTTTTGGTTACTCGACGTCTCCGTTCTCGTGTAGCCTACATATTGCGTTTTTTTCTTAATTTGCTTACCGGGCTAAAGGTTAGCATGTTTAAAATACGTATGTCGTTTTGTTCATCAAATTTAAGTAGATAACTCATCAGTTGTTTGCATCAGAGCGATAATTTTTGAGATAGTTATTAAAACTGTTTAAAGGTTGTCCAAACGTTGTTTCTCGTTGTATATCCTTTAATTCTAGAGTTAAATTGATAAATAACGTGTACGAATTTGTTTAACGCATTTGTTTTGGTTACTCGACATCTCCGTTCTCGTGTAGCCTACATATTGCGTTTTTTTTTTTAATATGCTTACCGGGCTAAAGGTTAGCATGTTTAAAATACGTAAGTCGTTTTGTTCAACAAATTTGAGTAGATAACTCATCAGTTGTTTGCATCAGAGCGATAATTTTTGAGATAGTTATTAAAACTGTTTAAAGGTTGTCAAACGTTGTATCTCGTTGTATATCCTTTGATTCTAGAGTTAAATTGATAAATAACGTGTACGAATTTGTTTAACGCATTTGTTTTGGTTACTCGACGTCTCCGTTCTCGTGTAGCCTACATATTGCGTTTTTTTTTAATTTGCTTACCGGGCTAAAGGTTAGCATGTTTAAAATACGTAAGTCGTTTTGTTCATCAAATTTAAGTAGATAACTCATCAGTTGTTGGCATCAGAGCGATCATTTTTGAGATAGTTATTAAAACTGTTTAAAGGTTGTCAAACGTTGTATCTCGTTGTATATCCTTTAATTCTAGAGTTAAATGGATAAATAACGTGTACGAATTTGTTTAACGCATTTGTTTTGGTTACTCGACGTCTCCGTTCTCGTGTGGCCTACATATTGCGTTTTTTTTTAATTTGCTTACCGGGCTAAAGGTTAGCATGTTTAAAATACGTAAGTCGTTTTGTTCATCAAATTTAAGAAGATAACTCATCAGTTGTTTGCATCAGAGCGACAATTTTTGAGATAGTTATTAAAACTGTTTAAAGGTTGTCAAACGTTGTTTCTCGTTGTATATCCTTTAATTCTAGAGTTAAATTGATAAATAACGTGTACGAATTTGTTTAACGCATTTGTTTTGGTTACTCGACGTCTCCGTTCTCGTGTGGCCTACATATTGCGTTTTTTTTTTAACTTGCTTACTGGGCTAAAGGTTAGCATGTTTAAAATACGTAAGTCGTTTTGTTCATCATATTTAAGTAGATAACTCATCAGTTGTTTGCATCAGAGCGATAATTTTTGAGATAGTTATTAAAACTGTTTAAAGGTTGTCAAACGTTGTTTCTCGTTGTATATCCTTTAATTCTAGAGTTAAATTGATAAATAACGTGTACGAATTTGGTTAACGCATTTGTTTTGGTTACTCGACGTCTCCGTTCTCGTGTAGCCTACATATTGCGTTTTTTTTTTTAATTTGCTTACCGGGCTAAAGGTTAGCATGTTTAAAATACGTAAGTCGTTTTGTTCATCAAATTTAAGAAGATAACTCATCAGTTGTTTGCATCAGAGCGACAATTTTTGAGATAGTTATTAAAACTGTTTAAAGGTTGTCAAACGTTGTTTCTCGTTGTATATCCTTTAATTCTAGAGTTAAATTGATAAATAACGTGTACGAATTTGTTTAACGCATTTGTTTTGGTTACTCGACGTCTCCGTTCTCGTGTAGCCTACATATTGCGTTTTTTTTTTAATTTGCTTACTGGGCTAAAGGTTAGCATGTTTAAAATACGCAAGTCGTTTTGTTCATCATATTTAAGTAGATAACTCATCAGTTGTTTGCATCAGAGCGATAATTTTTGAGATAGTTATTAAAACTGTTTAAAGGTTGTCAAACGTTGTTTCTCGTTGTATATCCTTTAATTCTAGAGTTAAATTGATAAATAACGTGTACGAATTTATTTAACGCATTTGTTTTGGTTACTCGACGTCTCCGTTCTCGTGTAGCCTACATATTGCGTTTTTTTTTTAATTTGCTTACCGGGCTAAAGGTTAGCATGTTTAAAATACGTAAGTCGTTTTGTTCATCATATTTAAGTAGATAACTCATCAGTTGTTTGCATCAGAGCGATAATTTTTGAGATAGTTATTAGAACTGTTTAAAGGTTGTCAAACGTTGTTTCTCGTTGTATATCCTTTAATTCTAGAGTTAAATTGATAAATAACGTGTACGAATTTGTTCAACGCATTTGTTTTGGTTACTCGACGTCTCCGTTCTCGTGTAGCCTACATATTGCGTTTTTTTTTTTTTTAATTTGCTTACCGGGCTAAAGGTTAGCATGTTTAAAATACGTAAGTCGTTTTGTTCATCAAATTTAAGTAGATAACTCATCAGTTGTTTGCATCAGAGCGACAATTTTTGAGATAGTTATTAAAACTGTTTAAAGGTTGTCAAACGTTGTTTCTCGTTGTATATCCTTTAATTCTAAAGTTAAATTGATAAATAACGTGTACGAATTTGTTTAACGCATTTGTTTTGGTTACTCGACGTCTCCGTGCTCGTGTAGCCTACATATTGCGTTTTTTTTTAATTTGCTTACCGGGCTAAAGGTTAGCATGCTTAAAATACGTAAGTCGTTTTGTTCATCATATTTAAGTAGATAACTCATCAGTTGTTTGCATCAGAGCGATAATTTTTGAGATAGTTATTAAAACTGTTTAAAGGTTGTCAAACGTTGTTTCTCGTTGTATATCCTTTAATTCTAGAGTTAAATTGATAAATAACATGTACGAATTTGTTTAACGCATTTGTTTTGGTTACTCGACGTCTCCGTTCTCGTGTAGCCTACATATTGCGTTTTTTTTTAATTTGCTTACCGGGCTAAAGGTTAGCATGTTTAAAATACGTAAGTCGTTTTGTTCATCATATTTAAGTAGATAACTCATTAGTTGTTTGCATCAGAGCGATAATTTTTGAGATAGTTATTAAAACTGTTTAAAGGTTGTCAAACGTTGTTTCTCGTTGTATATCCTTTAATTCTAGAGTTAAATTGATAAATAACGTGTGCGAATTTGTTTAACGCATTTGTTTTGGTTACTCGACGTCTCCGTTCTCGTGTAGCCTACATATTGCGTTTTTTTTTTAATTTGCTTACCGGGCTAAAGGTTAGCATGTTTAAAATACGTAAGTCGTTTTGTTCATCATATTTAAGTAGATAACTCATCAGTTGTTTGCATCAGAGCGATAATTTTTGAGATAGTTATTAAAACTGTTTAAAGGTTGTCAAACGTTGTTTCTCGTTGTATATCCTTTAATTCTAGAGTTAAATTGATAAATAACATGTACGAATTTGTTTAATGCATTTGTTTTGGTTACTCGACGTCTCCGTTCTCGTGTAGCCTACATATTGCGTTTTTTTTTAATTTGCTTACCGGGCTAAAGGTTAGCATGTTTAAAATACGTACGTCGTTTTGTTCATCAAATTTAAGTAGATAACTCATCAGTTGTTTGCATCAGAGCGATAATTTTTGAGATAGTTATTAAAACTGTTTAAAGGTTGTCAAACGTTGTTTGTCGTTGTATATCCTTTAATTCTAGAGTTAAATTGATAAATAACGTGTACGAATTTGTTTAACGCATTTGTTTTGGTTACTCGACGTCTCCGTTCTCGTGTAGCCTACATATTGCGTTTTTTTTTAATTTGCTTACCGGGCTAAAGGTTAGCATGCTTAAAATACGTAAGTCGTTTTGTTCATCATATTTAAGTAGATAACTCATCAGTTGTTTGCATCAGAGCGATAATTTTTGAGATAGTTATTAAAACTGTTTAAAGGTTGTCAAACGTTGTTTCTCGTTGTATATCCTTTAATTCTAGAGTTAAATTGATAAATAACGTGTACGAATTTGTTTAACGCATTTGTTTTGGTTACTCGACGTCTCCGTTCTCGTGTAGCCTACATATTGCGTTTTTTTTTTAATTTGCTTACCGGGCTAAAGGTTAGCATGTTTAAAATACGTAAGTCGTTTTGTTCATCATATTTAAGTAGATAACTCATCAGTTGTTTGCATCAGAGCGATAATTTTTGAGATAGTTATTAAAACTGTTTAAAGGTTGTCAAACGTTGTTTCTCGTTGTATATCCTTTAATTCTAGAGTTAAATTGATAAATAACGTGTACGAATTTGTTTAACGCATTTGTTTTGGTTACTCGACGTCTCCGTTCTCGTGTAGCCTACATATTGCGTTTTTTTTTTTAATTTGCTTACCGGGCTAAAGGTTAGCATGTTTAAAATACGTAAGTCGTTTTGTTCATCATATTTGAGTAGATAACTCATCAGTTGTTTGCATCAGAGCGATAATTTTTGAGATAGTTATTAAAACTGTTTAAAGGTTGTCAAACGTTGTTTCTCGTTGTATATCCTTTAATTCTAGAGTTAAATTGATAAATAACGTGTACGAATTTGTTTAACGCATTTGTTTTGGTTACTCGACGTCTCCGTTCTCGTGTAGCCTACATATTGCGTTTTTTTTTTAATTTGCTTACTGGGCTAAAGGTTAGCATGTTTAAAATACGTAAGTCGTTTTGTTCATCATATTTAAGTAGATAACTCATCAGTTGTTTGCATCAGAGCGATAATTTTTGAGATAGTTATTAAAACTGTTTAAAGGTTGTCAAACGTTTTTTCTCGTTGTATATCCTTTAATTCTAGAGTTAAATTGATAAATAACGTGTACGAATTTATTTAACGCATTTGTTTTGGTTACTCGACGTCTCCGTTCTCGTGTAGCCTACATATTGCGTTTTTTTTTTAATTTGCTTACCGGGCTAAAGGTTAGCATGTTTAAAATACGTAAGTCGTTTTGTTCATCATATTTAAGTAGATAACTCATCAGTTGTTTGCATCAGAGCGATAATTTTTGAGATAGTTATTAAAACTGTTTAAAGGTTGTCAAACGTTGTTTCTCGTTGTATATCCTTTAATTCTAGAGTTAAATTGATAAATAACGTGTACGAATTTGTTTAACGCATTTGTTTTGGTTACTCGCCGTCTCCGTTCTCGTGTAGCCTACATATTGCGTTTTTTTTTTTAATTTGCTTACCGGGCTAAAGGTTAGCATGTTTAAAATACGTAAGTCGTTTTGTTCATCAAATTTAAGTAGATAACTCATCAGTTGTTTGCATCAGAGCGACAATTTTTGAGATAGTTATTAAAACTGTTTAAAGGTTGTCAAACGTTGTTTCTCGTTGTATATCCTTTAATTCTAGAGTTAAATTGATAAATAACGTGTACGAATTTGTTTAACGCATTTGGTTTGGTTACTCGACGTCTCCGTGCTCGTGTAGCCTACATATTGCGTTTTTTTTTAATTTGCTTACCGGGCTAAAGGTTAGCATGCTTAAAATACGTAAGTCGTTTTGTTCATCATATTTAAGTAGATAACTCATCAGTTGTTTGCATCAGAGCGATAATTTTTGAGATAGTTATTAAAACTGTTTAAAGGTTGTCAAACGTTGTTTCTCGTTGTATATCCTTTAATTCTATAGTTAAATTGATAAATAACATGTACGAATTTGTTTAACGCATTTGTTTTGGTTACTCGACGTCTCCGTTCTCGTGTAGCCTACATATTGCGTTTTTTTTTAATTTGCTTACCGGGCTAAAGGTTAGCATGTTTAAAATACGTAAGTCGTTTTGTTCATCATATTTAAGTAGATAACTCATTAGTTGTTTGCATCAGAGCGATAATTTTTGAGATAGTTATTAAAACTGTTTAAAGGTTGTCAAACGTTGTTTCTCGTTGTATATCCTTTAATTCTAGAGTTAGATTGATAAATAACGTGTACGAATTTGTTTAACGCATTTGTTTTGGTTACTCGACGTCTCCGTTCTCGTGTAGCCTACATATTGCGTTTTTTTTTTAATTTGCCTACCGGGCTAAAGGTTAGCATGTTTAAAATACGTAAGTCGTTTTGTTCATCATATTTAAGTAGATAACTCATCAGTTGTTTGCATCAGAGCGATAATTTTTGAGATAGTTATTAAAACTGTTTAAAGGTTGTCAAACGTTGTTTCTCGTTGTATATCCTTTAATTCTAGAGTTAAATTGATAAATAACGTGTACGAATTTGTTTAACGCATTTGTTTTGGTTACTCGACGTCTCCGTTCTCGTGTAGCCTACATATTGCGTTTTTTTTTAATTTGCTTACCGGGCTAAAGGTTAGCATGTTTAAAATACGTAAGTCGTTTTGTTCATCAAATTTAAGTAGATAACTCATCAGTTGTTTGCATCAGAGCGATAATTTTTGAGATAGTTATTAAAACTGTTTAAAGGTTGTCAAACGTTGTTTCTCGTTGTATATCCTTTAATTCTAGAGTTAAATTGATAAATAACGTGTACGAATTTGTTTAACGCATTTGTTTTGGTTACTCGACGTCTCCGTTCTCGTGTAGCCTACATATTGCGTTTTTTTTTAATTTGCTTACCGGGCTAAAGGTTAGCATGCTTAAAATACGTAAGTCGTTTTGTTCATCATATTTAAGTAGATAACTCATCAGTTGTTTGCATCAGAGCGATAATTTTTGAGATAGTTATTAAAACTGTTTAAAGGTTGTCAAACGTTGTTTCTCGTTGTATATCCTTTAATTCTAGAGTTAAATTGATAAATAACGTGTACGAATTTGTTTAACGCATTTGTTTTGGTTACTCGACGTCTCCGTTCTCGTGTAGCCTACATATTGCGTTTTTTTTTAATTTGCTTACCGGGCTAAAGGTTAGCATGTTTAAAATACGTAAGTCGTTTTGTTCATCAAATTTAAGTAGATAACTCATCAGTTGTTTGCATCAGAGCGATAATTTTTGAGATAGTTATTAAAACTGTTTAAAGGTTGTCAAACGTTGTTTCTCGTTGTATATCCTTTAATTCTAGAGTTAAATTGATAAATAACGTGTACGGATTTGTTTAACGCATTTGTTTTGGTTACTCGACGTCTCCGTTCTCGTGTAGCCTACATATTGCGTTTTTTTTTTAATTTGCTTACCGGGCTAAAGGTTAGCATGTTTAAAATACGTAAGTCGTTTTGTTCATCAAATTTAAGTAGATAACTCATCAGTTGTTTGCATCAGAGCGATAATTTTTGAGATAGTTATTAAAACTGTTTAAAGGTTGTCAAACGTTGTTTCTCGTTGTATATCCTTTAATTCTAGAGTTAAATTGATAAATAACGTGTACGAATTTGTTTAACGCATTTGTTTTGGTTACTCGACGTCTCCGTTCTCGTGTAGCCTACATATTGCGTTTTTTTTTTAACTTGCTTACCGGGCTAAAGGTTAGCATGTTTAAAATACGTAAGTCGTTTTGTTCATCAAATTTAAGTAGATAACTCATCAGTTGTTTGCATCAGAGCGATAATTTTTGAGATAGTTATTAAAACTGTTTAAAGGTTGTCAAACGTTGTTTCTCGTTGTATATCCTTTAATTCTAGAGTTAAATTGATAAATAACGTGTACGAATTTGTTTAACGCATTTGTTTTGGTTACTCGACGTCTCCGTTCTCGTGTAGCCTACATATTGCGTTTTTTTTTTTAATTTGCTTAACGCATTTGTTTTGGTTACTCGACGTCTCCGTTCTCGTGTAGCCTACATATTGCGTTTTTTTTTTTAATTTGCTTACCGGGCTAAAGGTTAGCATGTTTAAAATACGTAAGTCGTTTTGTTCATCAAATTTAAGTAGATAACTCATCAGTTGTTTGCATCAGAGCGACAATTTTTGAGATAGTTATTAAAACTGTTTAAAGGTTGTCAAACGTTGTTTCTCGTTGTATATCCTTTAATTCTAGAGCTAAATTGATAAATAACGTGTACGAATTTGTTTAACGCATTTGTTTTGGTTACTCGACGTCTCCGTTCTCGTGTAGCCTACATATTGCGTTTTTTTTAATTTGCTTACCGGTCTAAAGGTTAGCATGTTTAAAATACGTAAGTCGTTTTGTTCATCATATTTAAGTAGATAACTCATCAGTTGTTTGCATCAGAGCGATAATTTTTGAGATAGTTATTAAAACTGTTTAAGGTTTGTCAAACGTTGTTTCTCGTTGTATATCCTTTAATTCTAGAGTTAAATTGATAAATAACGTGTACGAATTTGTTTAACGCATTTGTTTTGGTTACTCGACGTCTCCGTTCTCGTGTAGCCTACATATTGCGTTTTTTTTTAATTTGCTTACCGGGCTAAAGGTTAGCATGTTTAAAATACGTAAGTCGTTTTGTTCATCAAATTTAAGTAGATAACTCATCAGTTGTTTGCATCAGAGCGATAATTTTTGAGATAGTTATTAAAACTGTTTAAAGGTTGTCAAACGTTGTTTCTCGTTGTATATCCTTTAATTCTAGAGTTAAATTGATAAATAACGTGTACGAATTTGTTTAACGCATTTGTTTTGGTTACTCGACGTCTCCGTTCTCGTGTAGCCTACATATTGCGTTTTTTTTTAATTTGCTTACCGGGCTAAAGGTTAGCATGTTTAAAATACGTAAGTCGTTTTGTTCATCAAATTTAAGTAGATAACTCATCAGTTGTTTGCATCAGAGCGATAATTTTTGAGATAGTTATTAAAACTGTTTAAAGGTTGTCAAACGTTGTTTCTCGTTGTATATCCTTTAATTCTAGAGTTAAATTGATAAATAACGTGTACGAATTTGTTTAACGCATTTGTTTTGGTTACTCGACGTCTCCGTTCTCGTGTAGCCTACATATTGCGTTTTTTTTTTAATTTGCTTACCGGGCTAAAGGTTAGCATGTTTAAAATACGTAAGTCGTTTTGTTCATCAAATTTAAGTAGATAACTCATCAGTTGTTTGCATCAGAGCGATAATTTTTGAGATAGTTATTAAAACTGTTTAAAGGTTGTCAAACGTTGTTTCTCGTTGTATATCCTTTAATTCTAGAGTTAAATTGATAAATAACGTGTACGAATTTGTTTAACGCATTTGTTTTGGTTACTCGACGTCTCCGTTCTCGTGTAGCCTACATATTGCGTTTTTTTTTTAATTTGCTTACCGGGCTAAAGGTTAGCATGTTTAAAATACGTACGTCGTTTTGTTCATCAAATTTAAGTAGATAACTCATCAGTTGTTTGCATCAGAGCGACAATTTTTGAGATAGTTATTAAAACTGTTTAAAGGTTGTCAAACGTTGTTTCTCGTTGTATATCCTTTAATTCTAGAGTTAAATTGATAAATAACGTGTACGAATTTGTTTACCGCATTTGTTTTGGTTACTCGACGTCTCCGTTCTCGTGTAGCCTACATATTGCGTTTTTTTTTTAATTTGCTTACCGGGCTAAAGGTTAGCATGTTTAAAATACGTAAGTCGTTTTGTTCATCAAATTTAAGTAGATAACTCATCAGTTGTTTGCATCAGAGCGATAATTTTTGAGATAGTTATTAAAACTGTTTAAAGGTTGTCAAACGTTGTTTCTCGTTGTATATCCTTTAATTCTAGAGTTAAGTTGATAAATAACGTGTACGAATTTGTTTAACGCATTTGTTTTGGTTACTCGACGTCTCCGTTCTCGTGTAGCCTACATATTGCGTTTTTTTTTTAATTTGCTTACCGGGCTAAAGGTTAGCATGTTTAAAATACGTAAGTCGTTTTGTTCATCATATTTAAGTAGATAACTCATCAGTTGTTTGCATCAGAGCGATAATTTTTGAGATAGTTATTAAAACTGTTTAAAGGTTGTCAAACGTTGTTTCTCGTTGTATATCCTTTAACTCTAGAGTTAAATTGATAAATAATGTGTACGAATTTGTTTAACGCATTTGTTTTGGTTACTCGACGTCTCCGTTCTCGTGTAGCCTACATATTGCGTTTTTTTTTTAATTTGCTTACCGGGCTAAAGGTTAGCATGTTTAAAATACGTAAGTCGTTTTGTTCATCAAATTTAAGTAGATAACTCATCAGTTGTTTGCATCAGAGCGATAATTTTTGAGATAGTTATTAAAACAGTTTAAAGGTTGTCAAACGTTGTTTCTCGTTGTATATCCTTTAATTCTAGAGTTAAATTGATAAATAACATGTACGAATTTGTTTAACGCATTTGTTTTGGTTACTCGACGTCTCCGTTCTCGTGTAGCCTACATATTGCGTTTTTTTTTAATTTGCTTACCGGGCTAAAGGTTAGCATGTTTAAAATACGTAAGTCGTTTTGTTCATCATATTTAAGTAGATAACTCATTAGTTGTTTGCATCAGAGCGATAATTTTTGAGATAGTTATTAAAACTGTTTAAAGGTTGTCAAACGTTGTTTCTCGTTGTATATCCTTTAATTCTAGAGTTAGATTGATAAATAACGTGTACGAATTTGTTTAACGCATTTGTTTTGGTTACTCGACGTCTCCGTTCTCGTGTAGCCTACATATTGCGTTTTTTTTTTAATTTGCCTACCGGGCTAAAGGTTAGCATGTTTAAAATACGTAAGTCGTTTTGTTCATCATATTTAAGTAGATAACTCATCAGTTGTTTGCATCAGAGCGATAATTTTTGAGATAGTTATTAAAACTGTTTAAAGGTTGTCAAACTTTGTTTCTCGTTGTATATCCTTTAATTCTAGAGTTAAATTGATAAATAACGTGTACGAATTTGTTTAACGCATTTGTTTTGGTTACTCGACGTCTCCGTTCTCGTGTAGCCTACATATTGCGTTTTTTTTTTTAATTTGCTTACCGGGCTAAAGGTTAGCATGTTTAAAATACGTAAGTCGTTTTGTTCATCAAATTTAAGTAGATAACTCATCAGTTGTTTGCATCAGAGCGATAATTTTTGAGATAGTTATTAAAACTGTTTAAAGGTTGTCAAACGTTGTTTCTCGTTGTATATCCTTTAATTCTAGAGTTAAATTGATAAATAACGTGTACGAATTTGTTTAACGCATTTGTTTTGGTCACTCGACGTCTCCGTTCTCGTGTAGCCTACATATTGCGTTTTTTTTTAATTTGCTTACCGGGCTAAAGGTTAGCATGCTTAAAATACGTAAGTCGTTTTGTTCATCATATTTAAGTAGATAACTCATCAGTTGTTTGCATCAGAGCGATAATTTTTGAGATAGTTATTAAAACTGTTTAAAGGTTGTCAAACGTTGTTTCTCGTTGTATATCCTTTAATTCTAGAGTTAAATTGATAAATAACGTGTACGAATTTGTTTAACGCATTTGTTTTGGTTACTCGACGTCTCCGTTCTCGTGTAGCCTACATATTGCGTTTTTTTTTAATTTGCTTACCGGGCTAAAGGTTAGCATGTTTAAAATACGTAAGTCGTTTTGTTCATCATATTTAAGTAGATAACTCATCAGTTGTTTGCATCAGAGCGATAATTTTTGAGATAGTTATTAAAACTGTTTAAAGGTTGTCAAACGTTGTTTCTCGTTGTATATCCTTTAATTCTAGAGTTAAATTGATAAATAACGTGTTCGAATTTGTTTAACGCATTTGTTTTGGTTACTCGACGTCTCCGTTCTCGTGTAGCCTACATATTGCGTTTTTTTTTAATTTGCTTACCGGGCTAAAGGTTAGCATGTTTAAAATACGTAAGTCGTTTTGTTCATCATATTTAAGTAGATAACTCATCAGTTGTTTGCATCAGAGCGATAATTTTTGAGATAGTTATTAAAACTGTTTAAAGGTTGTCAAACGTTGTTTCTCGTTGTATATCCTTTAATTCTAGAGTTAAATTGATAAATAACGTGTACGAATTTGTTTAACGCATTTGTTTTGGTTACTCGACGTCTCCGTTCTCGTGTAGCCTACATATTGCGTTTTTTTTTAATTTGCTTACCGGGCTAAAGGTTAGCATGTTTAAAATACGTAAGTCGTTTTGTTCATCAAATTTAAGTAGATAACTCATCAGTTGTTTGCATCAGAGCGATAATTTTTGAGATAGTTATTAAAACTGTTTAAAGGTTGTCAAACGTTGTTTCTCGTTGTATATCCTTTAATTCTAGAGTTAAATTGATAAATAACGTGTACGAATTTGTTTAACGCATTTGTTTTGGTTACTCGACGTCTCCGTTCTCGTGTAGCCTACATATTGCGTTTTTTTTTTAATTTGCTTACCGGGCTAAAGGTTAGCATGTTTAAAATACGTAAGTCGTTTTGTTCATCAAATTTAAGTAGATAACTCATCAGTTGTTTGCATCAGAGCGATAATTTTTGAGATAGTTATTAAAACTGTTTAAAGGTTGTCAAACGTTGTTTCTCGTTGTATATCCTTTAATTCTAGAGTTAAATTGATAAATAACGTGTACGAATTTGTTTAACGCATTTGTTTTGGTTACTCGACGTCTCCGTTCTCGTGTAGCCTACATATTGCGTTTTTTTTTTTAATTTGCTTACCGGGCTAAAGGTTAGCATGTTTAAAATACGTAAGTCGTTTTGTTCATCAAATTTAAGTAGATAACTCATCAGTTGTTTGCATCAGAGCGATAATTTTTGAGATAGTTATTAAAACTGTTTAAAGGTTGTCAAACGTTGTTTCTTGTTGTATATCCTTTAATTCTAGAGTTAAATTGATAAATAACGTGTACGAATTTGTTTAACGCATTTGTTTTGGTTACTCGACGTCTCCGTTCTCGTGTAGCCTACATATTGCGTTTTTTTTTTAATTTGCTTAACGCATTTGTTTTGGTTACTCGACGTCTCCGTTCTCGTGTAGCCTACATATTGCGTTTTTTTTTTTTAATTTGCTTACCGGGCTAAAGGTTAGCATGTTTAAAATACGTAAGTCGTTTTGTTCATCAAATTTAAGTAGATAACTCATCAGTTGTTTGCATCAGAGCGACAATTTTTGAGATAGTTATTAAAACTGTTTAAAGGTTGTCAAACGTTGTTTCTCGTTGTATATCCTTTAATTCTAGAGTTAAATTGATAAATAACGTGTACGAATTTGTTTAACGCATTTGTTTTGGTTACTCGACGTCTCCGTTCTCGTGTAGCCTACATATTGCGTTTTTTTTAATTTGCTTACCGGTCTAAAGGTTAGCATGTTTAAAATACGTAAGTCGTTTTGTTCATCATATTTAAGTAGATAACTCATCAGTTGTTTGCATCAGAGCGATAATTTTTGAGATAGTTATTAAAACTGTTTAAAGGTTGTCAAACGTTGTTTCTCGTTGTATATCCTTTAATTCTAGAGTTAAATTGATAAATAACGTGTACGAATTTGTTTAACGCATTTGTTTTGGTTACTCGACGTCTCCGTTCTCGTGTAGCCTACATATTGCGTTTTTTTTAATTTGCTTACCGGGCTAAAGGTTAGCATGTTTAAAATACGTAAGTCGTTTTGTTCATCAAATTTAAGTAGATAACTCATCAGTTGTTTGCATCAGAGCGATAATTTTTGAGATAGTTATTAAAACTGTTTAAAGGTTGTCAAACGTTGTTTCTCGTTGTATATCCTTTAATTCTAGAGTTAAATTGATAAATAACGTGTACGAATTTGTTTAACGCATTTGTTTTGGTTACTCGACGTCTCCGTTCTCGTGTAGCCTACATATTGCGTTTTTTTTTTAATTTGCTTACCGGGCTAAAGGTTAGCATGTTTAAAATACGTAAGTCGTTTTGTTCATCAAATTTAAGTAGATAACTCATCAGTTGTTTGCATCAGAGCGATAATTTTTGAGATAGTTATTAAAACTGTTTAAAGGTTGTCAAACGTTGTTTCTCGTTGTATATCCTTTAATTCTAGAGTTAAATTGATAAATAACGTGTACGAATTTGTTTAACGCATTTGTTTTGGTTACTCGACGTCTCCGTTCTCGTGTAGCCTACATATTGCGTTTTTTTTTTAATTTGCTTACCGGGCTAAAGGTTAGCATGTTTAAAATACGTAAGTCGTTTTGTTCATCAAATTTAAGTAGATAACTCATCAGTTGTTTGCATCAGAGCGACAATTTTTGAGATAGTTATTAAAACTGTTTAAAGGTTGTCAAACGTTGTTTCTCGTTGTATATCCTTTAATTCTAGAGTTAAATTGATAAATAACGTGTACGAATTTGTTTACCGCATTTGTTTTGGTTACTCGACGTCTCCGTTCTCGTGTAGCCTACATATTGCGTTTTTTTTTTAATTTGCTTACCGGGCTAAAGGTTAGCATGTTTAAAATACGTAAGTCGTTTTGTTCATCAAATTTAAGTAGATAACTCATCAGTTGTTTGCATCAGAGCGATAATTTTTGAGATAGTTATTAAAACTGTTTAAAGGTTGTCAAACGTTGTTTCTCGTTGTATATCCTTTAATTCTAGAGTTAAGTTGATAAATAACGTGTACGAATTTGTTTAACGCATTTGTTTTGGTTACTCGACGTCTCCGTTCTCGTGTAGCCTACATATTGCGTTTTTTTTTAATTTGCTTACCGGGCTAAAGGTTAGCATGTTTAAAATACGTAAGTCGTTTTGTTCATCATATTTAAGTAGATAACTCATCAGTTGTTTGCATCAGAGCGATAATTTTTGAAATAGTTATTAAAACTGTTTAAAGGTTGTCAAACGTTGTTTCTCGTTGTATATCCTTTAACTCTAGAGTTAAATTGATAAATAATGTGTACGAATTTGTTTAACGCATTTGTTTTGGTTACTCGACGTCTCCGTTCTCGTGTAGCCTACATATTGCGTTTTTTTTTTAATTTGCTTACCGGGCTAAAGGTTAGCATGTTTAAAATACGTAAGTCGTTTTGTTCATCATATTTAAGTAGATAACTCATCAGTTGTTTGCATCAGAGCGATAATTTTTGAGATAGTTATTAAAACTGTTTAAAGGTTGTCAAACGTTGTTTCTCGTTGTATATCC
This sequence comes from Eurosta solidaginis, assembly GCF_040869045.1. Classification (NCBI taxonomy): domain Eukaryota; kingdom Metazoa; phylum Arthropoda; class Insecta; order Diptera; family Tephritidae; genus Eurosta; species Eurosta solidaginis. The sequence continues at coordinate 487,503 of NW_027136938.1, forward strand.
TTTAATTCTAGAGTTAAATTGATAAATAACGTGTACGAATTTGTTTAACGCATTTGTTTTGGTTACTCGACGTCTCCGTTCTCGTGTAGCCTACATATTGCGTTTTTTTTTAATTTGCTTACCGGGCTAAAGGTTAGCATGTTTAAAATACGTAAGTCGTTTTGTTCATCATATTTAAGTAGATAACTCATCAGTTGTTTGCATCAGAGCGATAATTTTTGAGATAGTTATTAAAACTGTTTAAAGGTTCTCAAACGTTGTTTCTCGTTGTATATCCTTTAATTCTAGAGTTAAATTGATAAATAACGTGTACGAATTTGTTTAACGCATTTGTTTTGGTTACTCGACGTCTCCGTTCTCGTGTAGCCTACATATTGCGTTTTTTTTTAATTTGCTTACCGGGCTAAAGGTTAGCATGTTTAAAATACGTAAGTCGTTTTGTTCATCATATTTAAGTAGATAACTCATCAGTTGTTTGCATCAGAGCGATAATTTTTGAGATAGTTATTAAAACTGTTTAAAGGTTGTCAAACGTTGTTTCTCGTTGTATATCCTTTAATTCTAGAGTTAAATTGATAAATAACGTGTACGAATTTGTTTAACGCATTTGTTTTGGTTACTCGACGTCTCCGTTCTCGTGTAGCCTACATATTGCGTTTTTTTTTAATTTGCTTACCGGGCTAAAGGTTAGCATGTTTAAAATACGTAAGTCGTTTTGTTCATCAAATTTAAGTAGATAACTCATCAGTTGTTTGCATCAGAGCGATAATTTTTGAGATAGTTATTAAAACTGTTTAAAGGTTGTCAAACGTTGTTTCTCGTTGTATATCCTTTAATTCTAGAGTTAAATTGATAAATAACGTGTACGAATTTGTTTAACGCATTTGTTTTGGTTACTCGACGTCTCCGTTCTCGTGTAGCCTACATATTGCGTTTTTTTTTTAATTTGCTTACCGGGCTAAAGGTTAGCATGTTTAAAATACGTAAGTCGTTTTGTTCATCAAATTTAAGTAGATAACTCATCAGTTGTTTGCATCAGAGCGATAATTTTTGAGATAATTATTAAAACTGTTTAAAGGTTGTCAAACGTTGTTTCTCGTTGTATATCCTTTAATTCTAGAGTTAAATTGATAAATAACGTTTACGAATTTGTTTAACGCATTTGTTTTGGTTACTCGACGTCTCCGTTCTCGTGTAGACTACATATTGCGTTTTTTTTTTTAATTTGCTTACCGGGCTAAAGGTTAGCATGTTTAAAATACGTAAGTCGTTTTGTTCATCAAATTTAAGTAGATAACTCATCAGTTGTTTGCATCAGAGCGATAATTTTTGAAATAGTTATTAAAACTGTTTAAAGGTTGTCAAACGTTGTTTCTCGTTGTATATCCTTTAATTCTAGAGTTAAAATGATAAATAACGTGTACGAATTTGTTTAACGCATTTGTTTTGGTTACTCGACGTCTCCGTTCTCGTGTAGCCTACATATTGCGTTTTTTTTTTTAATTTGCTTAACGCATTTGTTTTGGTTACTCGACGTCTCCGTTCTCGTGTAGCCTACATATTGCGTTTTTTTTTTTAATTTGCTTACCGGGCTAAAGGTTAGCATGTTTAAAATACGTAAGTCGTTTTGTTCATCAAATTTAAGTAGATAACTCATCAGTTGTTTGCATCAGAGCGACAATTTTTGAGATAGTTATTAAAACTGTTTAAAGGTTGTCAAACGTTGTTTCTCGTTGTATATCCTTTAATTCTAGAGTTAAATTGATAAATAACGTGTACGAATTTGTTTAACGCATTTGTTTTGGTTACTCGACGTCTCCGTTCTCGTGTAGCCTACATATTGCGTTTTTTTTTAATTTGCTTACCTGTCTAAAGGTTAGCATGTTTAAAATACGTAAGTCGTTTTGTTCATCATATTTAAGTAGATAACTCATCAGTTGTTTGCATCAGAGCGATAATTTTTGAGATAGTTATTAAAACTGTTTAAAGGTTGTCAAACGTTGTTTCTCGTTGTATATCCTTTAATTCTAGAGTTAAATTGATAAATAACGTGTACGAATTTGTTTAACGCATTTGTTTTGGTTACTCGACGTCTCCGTTCTCGTGTAGCCTACATATTGCGTTTTTTTTTTAATTTGCTTACCGGGCTAAAGGTTAGCATGTTTAAAATACGTAAGTCGTTTTGTTCATCAAATTTAAGTAGATAACTCATCAGTTGTTTGCATCAGAGCGATAATTTTTGAGATAGTTATTAAAACTGTTTAAAGGTTGTCAAACGTTGTTTCTCGTTGTATATCCTTTAATTCTAGAGTTAAATTGATAAATAACGTGTACGAATTTGTTTAACGCATTTGTTTTGGTTACTCGACGTCTCCGTTCTCGTGTAGCCTACATATTGCGTTTTTTTTTTTAATTTGCTTACCGGGCTAAAGGTTAGCATGTTTAAAATACGTAGGTCGTTTTGTTCATCAAATTTAAGTAGATAACTCATCAGTTGTTTGCATCAGAGCGATAATTTTTGAGATAGTTATTAAAACTGTTTAAAGGTTGTCAAACGTTGTTTCTCGTTGTATATCCTTTAATTCTAGAGTTAAATTGATAAATAACGTGTACGAATTTGTTTAACGCATTTGTTTTGGTTACTCGACGTCTCCGTTCTCGTGTAGCCTACATATTGCGTTTTTTTTTTAATTTGCTTACCGGGCTAAAGGTTAGCATGTTTAAAATACGTAAGTCGTTTTGTTCATCAAATTTAAGTAGATAACTCATCAGTTGTTTGCATCAGAGCGACAATTTTTGAGATAGTTATTAAAACTGTTTAAAGGTTGTCAAACGTTGTTTCTCGTTGTATATCCTTTAATTCTAGAGTTAAACTGATAAATAACGTGTACGAATTTGTTTACCGCATTTGTTTTGGTTACTCGACGTCTCCGTTCTCTTGTAGCCTACATATTGCGTTTTTTTTTTAATTTGCTTACCGGGCTAAAGGTTAGCATGTTTAAAATACGTAAGTCGTTTTGTTCATCAAATTTAAGTAGATAACTCATCAGTTGTTTGCATCAGAGCGATAATTTTTGAGATAGTTATTAAAACTGTTTAAAGGTTGTCAAACGTTGTTTCTCGTTGTATATCCTTTAATTCTAGAGTTAAATTGATAAATAACGTGTACGAATTTGTTTAACGCATTTGTTTTGGTTACTCGACGTCTCCGTTCTCGTGTAGCCTACATATTGCGTTTTTTTTTTTAATTTGCTTACCGGGCTAAAGGTTAGCATGTTTAAAATACGTAAGTCGTTTTGTTCATCATATTTAAGTAGATAACTCATCAGTTGTTTGCATCAGAGCGATAATTTTTGAGATAGTTATTAAAACTGTTTAAAGGTTGTCAAACGTTGTTTCTCGTTGTATATCCTTTAACTCTTAGAGTTAAATTGATAAATAACGTGTACGAATTTGTTTAACGCATTTGTTTTGGTTACTCGACGTCTCCGTTCCCGTGTAGCCCACATATTGCGTTTTTTTTTTTAATTTGCTTACCGGGCTAAAGGTTAGCATGTTTAGAATACGTAAGTCGTTTTGTTCAACAAATTTAAGTAGATAACTCATCAGTTGTTTGCATCAGAGCGATAATTTTTGAGATAGTTATTAAAACTGTTTAAAGGTTGTCAAACGTTGTTTCTCGTTGTATATCCTTTAATTCTAGAGTTAGATTGATAAATAACGTGTACGAATTTGTTTAACGCATTTGTTTTGGTTACTCGACGTCTCCGTTCTCGTGTAGCCTACATATTGCGTTTTTTTTTTAATTTGCTTACCGGGCTAAAGGTTAGCATGTTTAAAATACGTAAGTCGTTTTGTTCAACAAATTTAAGTAGATAACTCATCAGTTGTTTGCATCAGAGCGATAATTTTTGAGATAGTTATTAAAACTGTTTAAAGGTTGTCAAACGTTGTTTCTCGTTGTATATCCTTTAATTCTAGAGTTAAATTGATAAATAACGTGTACGAATTTGTTTAACGCATTTGTTTTGGTTACTCGACGTCTCCGTTCTCGTGTAGCCTACATATTGCGTTTTTTTTTTAATTTGCTTACCGGGCTAAAGGTTAGCATGTTTAAAATACGTAAGTCGTTTTGTTCATCATATTTAAGTAGATAACTCATCAGTTGTTTGCATCAGAGCGATAATTTTTGAGATAGTTATTAAAACTGTTTAAAGGTTGTCAAACGTTGTTTCTCGTTGTATATCCCTTTAATTCTAGAGTTAAATTGATAAATAACGTGTACGAATTTGTTTAACGCATTTGTTTTGGTTACTCGACGTCTCCGTTCTCGTGTAGCCTACATATTGCGTTTTTTTTTTTAATTTGCTTACCGGGCTAAAGGTTAGCATGCTTAAAATACGTAAGTCGTTTTGTTCATCATATTTAAGTAGATAAATCATCAGTTGTTTGCATCAGAGCGATAATTTTTGAGATAGTTATTAAAACTGTTTAAAGGTTGTCAAACGTTGTTTCTCGTTGTATATCCTTTAATTCTAGAGTTAAATTGATAAATAACGTGTACGAATTTGTTTAACGCATTTGTTTTGGTTACTCGACGTCTCCGTTCTCGTGTAGCCTACATATTGCGTTTTTTTTTTTAATTTGCTTACCGGGCTAAAGGTTAGCATGTTTAAAATACGTAAGTCGTTTTGTTCATCAAATTTAAGTAGATAACTCATCAGTTGTTTGCATCAGAGCGATAATTTTTGAGATAGTTATTAAAACTGTTTAAAGGTTGTCAAACGTTGTTTCTCGTTGTATATCCTTTAATTCTAGAGTTATATTGATAAATAACGTGTACGAATTTGTTTAACGCATTTGTTTTGGTTACTCGACGTCTCCGTTCTCGTGTAGCCTACATATTGCGTTTTTTTTTAATTTGCTTACCTGTCTAAAGGTTAGCATGTTTAAAATACGTAAGTCGTTTTGTTCATCATATTTAAGTAGATAACTCATCAGTTGTTTGCATCAGAGCGATAATTTTTGAGATAGTTATTAAAACTGTTTAACAGGTTGTCAAACGTTGTTTCTCGTTGTATATCCTTTAATTCTAGAGTTAAATTGATAAATAACGTTGTACGAATTTGTTTAACGCATTTGTTTTGGTTACTCGACGTCTCCGTTCTCGTGTAGCCTACATATTGCGTTTTTTTTTAATTTGCTTACCGGGCTAAAGGTTAGCATGTTTAAAATACGTAAGTCGTTTTGTTCATCAAATTTAAGTAGATAACTCATCAGTTGTATCAGAGCGATAATTTTTGAGATAGTTATTAAAACTGTTTAAAGGTTGTCAAACGTTGTTTCTCGTTGTATATCCTTTAATTCTAGAGTTAAATTGATAAATAACGTGTACGAATTTGTTTAACGCATTTGTTTTGGTTACTCGACGTCTCCGTTCTCGTGTAGCCTACATATTGCGTTTTTTTTTTAATTTGCTTACCGGGCTAAAGGTTAGCATGTTTAAAATACGTAGGTCGTTTTGTTCATCAAATTTAAGTAGATAACTCATCAGTTGTTTGCATCAGAGCGATAATTTTTGAGATAGTTATTAAAACTGTTTAAAGGTTGTCAAACGTTGTTTCTCGTTGTATATCCTTTAATTCTAGAGTTAAATTGATAAATAACGTGTACGAATTTGTTTAACGCATTTGTTTTGGTTACTCGACGTCTCCGTTCTCGTGTAGCCTACATATTGCGTTTTTTTTTTAATTTGCTTACCGGGCTAAAGGTTAGCATGTTTAAAATACGTAAGTCGTTTTGTTCATCAAATTTAAGTAGATAACTCATCAGTTGTTTGCATCAGAGCGACAATTTTTGAGATAGTTATTAAAACTGTTTAAAGGTTGTCAAACGTTGTTTCTCGTTGTATATCCTTTAATTCTAGAGTTAAACTGATAAATAACGTGTACGAATTTGTTTACCGCATTTGTTTTGGTTACTCGACGTCTCCGTTCTCTTGTAGCCTACATATTGCGTTTTTTTTTTAATTTGCTTACCGGGCTAAAGGTTAGCATGTTTAAAATACGTAAGTCGTTTTGTTCATCAAATTTAAGTAGATAACTCATCAGTTGTTTGCATCAGAGCGATAATTTTTGAGATAGTTATTAAAACTGTTTAAAGGTTGTCAAACGTTGTTTCTCGTTGTATATCCTTTAATTCTAGAGTTAAATTGATAAATAACGTGTACGAATTTGTTTAACGCATTTGTTTTGGTTACTCGACGTCTCCGTTCTCGTGTAGCCTACATATTGCGTTTTTTTTTTTAATTTGCTTACCGGGCTAAAGGTTAGCATGTTTAAAATACGTAAGTCGTTTTGTTCATCATATTTAAGTAGATAACTCATCAGTTGTTTGCATCAGAGCGATAATTTTTGAGATAGTTATTAAAACTGTTTAAAGGTTGTCAAACGTTGTTTCTCGTTGTATATCCTTTAACTCTTAGAGTTAAATTGATAAATAACGTGTACGAATTTGTTTAACGCATTTGTTTTGGTTACTCGACGTCTCCGTTCCCGTGTAGCCCACATATTGCGTTTTTTTTTTAATTTGCTTACCGGGCTAAAGGTTAGCATGTTTAGAATACGTAAGTCGTTTTGTTCAACAAATTTAAGTAGATAACTCATCAGTTGTTTGCATCAGAGCGATAATTTTTGAGATAGTTATTAAAACTGTTTAAAGGTTGTCAAACGTTGTTTCTCGTTGTATATCCTTTAATTCTAGAGTTAGATTGATAAATAACGTGTACGAATTTGTTTAACGCATTTGTTTTGGTTACTCGACGTCTCCGTTCTCGTGTAGCCTACATATTGCGTTTTTTTTTTAATTTGCTTACCGGGCTAAAGGTTAGCATGTTTAAAATACGTAAGTCGTTTTGTTCAACAAATTTAAGTAGATAACTCATCAGTTGTTTGCATCAGAGCGATAATTTTTGAGATAGTTATTAAAACTGTTTAAAGGTTGTCAAACGTTGTTTCTCGTTGTATATCCTTTAATTCTAGAGTTAAATTGATAAATAACGTGTACGAATTTGTTTAACGCATTTGTTTTGGTTACTCGACGTCTCCGTTCTCGTGTAGCCTACATATTGCGTTTTTTTTTTAATTTGCTTACCGGGCTAAAGGTTAGCATGTTTAAAATACGTAAGTCGTTTTGTTCATCATATTTAAGTAGATAACTCATCAGTTGTTTGCATCAGAGCGATAATTTTTGAGATAGTTATTAAAACTGTTTAAAGGTTGTCAAACGTTGTTTCTCGTTGTATATCCTTTAATTCTAGAGTTAAATTGATAAATAACGTGTACGAATTTGTTTAACGCATTTGTTTTGGTTACTCGACGTCTCCGTTCTCGTGTAGCCTACATATTGCGTTTTTTTTTTTAATTTGCTTACCGGGCTAAAGGTTAGCATGCTTAAAATACGTAAGTCGTTTTGTTCATCATATTTAAGTAGATAAATCATCAGTTGTTTGCATCAGAGCGATAATTTTTGAGATAGTTATTAAAACTGTTTAAAGGTTGTCAAACGTTGTTTCTCGTTGTATATCCTTTAATTCTAGAGTTAAATTGATAAATAACGTGTACGAATTTGTTTAACGCATTTGTTTTGGTTACTCGACGTCTCCGTTCTCGTGTAGCCTACATATTGCGTTTTTTTTTTAATTTGCTTACCGGGCTAAAGGTTAGCATGTTTAAAATACGTAAGTCGTTTTGTTCATCAAATTTAAGTAGATAACTCATCAGTTGTTTGCATCAGAGCGATAATTTTTGAGATAGTTATTAAAACTGTTTAAAGGTTGTCAAACGTTGTTTCTCGTTGTATATCCTTTAATTCTAGAGTTATATTGATAAATAACGTGTACGAATTTGTTTAACGCATTTGTTTTGGTTACTCGACGTCTCCGTTCTCGTGTAGCCCACATATTGCGTTTTTTTTTTTAATTTGCTTACCGGGCTAAAGGTTAGCATGTTTAAAATACGTAAGTCGTTTTGTTCATCAAATTTAAGTAGATAACTCATCAGTTGTTTGCATCAGAGCGACAATTTTTGAGATAGTTATTAAAACTGTTTAAAGGTTGTCAAACGTTGTTTCTCGTTGTATATCCTTTAATTCTAGAGTTAAATTGATAAATAACGTGTACGAATTTGTTTAACGCAATTGTTTTGGTTACTCGACGTCTCCGTTCTCGTGTAGCCTACATATTGCGTTTTTTTTTTTAATTTGCTTACCGGGCTAAAGGTTAGCATGTTTAAAATACGTAAGTCGTTTTGTTCATCAAATTTAAGTAGATAACTCATCAGTTGTTTGCATCAGAGCGATAATTTTTGAGATAGTTATTAAAACTGTTTAAAGGTTGTCAAACGTTGTTTCTCGTTGTATATCCTTTAATTCTAGAGTTAAGTTGATAAATAATGTGTACGAATTTGTTTAACGCATTTGTTTTGGTTACTCGACGTCTCCGTTCTCGTGTAGCCCACATATTGCGTTTTTTTTTTAATTTGCTTACCGGGCTAAAGGTTAGCATGTTTAAAATACGTAAGTCGTTTTGTTCATCAAATTTAAGTAGATAACTCATCAGTTGTTTGCATCAGAGCGACAATTTATGAGATAGTTATTAAAACTGTTTAAAGGTTGTCAAACGTTGTTTCTCGTTGTATATCCTTTAATTCTAGAGTTAAATTGATAAATAACGTGTACGAATTTGTTTAACGCATTTGTTTTGGTTACTCGACGTCTCCGTTCTCGTGTAGCCCACATATTGCGTTTTTTTTTTTAATTTGCTTACCGGGCTAAAGGTTAGCATGTTTAAAATACGTAAGTCGTTTTGTTCAACAAATTTAAGTAGATAACTCATCAGTTGTTTGCATCAGAGCGATAATTTTTGAGATAGTTATTAAAACTGTTTAAAGGTTGTCAAACGTTGTTTCTCGTTGTATATCCTTTAATTCTAGAGTTAAATTGATAAATAACGTGTACGAATTTGTTTAACGCATTTGTTTTGGTTACTCGTCGTCTCCGTTCTCGTGTAGCCCACATATTGCGTTTTTTTTTTAATTTCCTTACCGGGCTAAAGGTTAGCATGTTTAAAATACGAAAGTCGTTTTGTTCATCAAATTTAAGTAGATAACTCATCAGTTGTTTGCATCAGAGCGACAATTTTTGAGATAGTTATTAAAACTGTTTAAAGGTTGTCAAACGTTGTTTCTCGTTGTATATCCTTTAATTCTAGAGTTAAATTGATAAATAACGTGTACGAATTTGTTTAACGCAATTGTTTTGGTTACTCGACGTCTCCGTTCTCGTGTAGCCTACATATTGCGTTTTTTTTTTTAATTTGCTTACCGGGCTAAAGGTTAGCATGTTTAAAATACGTAAGTCGTTTTGTTCATCAAATTTAAGTAGATAACTCATCAGTTGTTTGCATCAGAGCGATAATTTTTGAGATAGTTATTAAAACTGTTTAAAGGTTGTCAAACGTTGTTTCTCGTTGTATATCCTTTAATTCTAGAGTTAAATTGATAAATAACGTGTACGAATTTGTTTAACGCATTTGTTTTGGTTACTCGACGTCTCCGTTCTCGTGTAGCCCACATATTGCGTTTTTTTTTTTAATTTGCTTACCGGGCTAAAGGTTAGCATGTTTAAAATACGTAAGTCGTTTTGTTCATCAAATTTAAGTAGATAACTCATCAGTTGTTTGCATCAGAGCGACAATTTTTGAGATAGTTATTAAAACTGTTTAAAGGTTGTCAAACGTTGTTTCTCGTTGTATATCCTTTACTTCTAGAGTTAAATTGATAAATAACGTGTACGAATTTGTTTAACGCAATTGTTTTGGTTACTCGACGTCCCCGTTCTCGTGTAGCCTACATATTGCGTTTTTTTTTTTAATTTGCTTACCGGGCTAAAGGTTAGCATGTTTAAAATACGTAAGTCGTTTTGTTCATCAAATTTAAGTAGATAACTAATCAGTTGTTTGCATCAGAGCGATAATTTTTGAGATAGTTATTAAAACTGTTTAAAGGTTGTCAAACGTTGTTTCTCGTTGTATATCCTTTAATTCTAGAGTTAAATTGATAAATAACGTGTACGAATTTGTTTAACGCATTTGTTTTGGTTACTCGACGTCTCCGTTCTCGTGTAGCCCACATATTGCGTTTTTTTTTTAATTTGCTTACCGGGCTAAAGGTTAGCATGTTTAAAATACGTAAGTCGTTTTGTTCATCAAATTTAAGTAGATAACTTATCAGTTGTTTGCATCAGAGCGACAATTTTTGAGATAGTTATTAAAACTGTTTAAAGGTTGTCAAACGTTGTTTCTCGTTGTATATCCTTTAATTCTAGAGTTAAATTGATAAATAACGTGTACGAATTTGTTTAACGCATTTGTTTTGGTTACTCGACGTCTCCGTTCTCGTGTAGCCCACATATTGCGTTTTTTTTTTTTAATTTGCTTACCGGGCTAAAGGTTAGCATGTTTAAAATACGTAAGTCGTTTTGTTCAACAAATTTAAGTAGATAACTCATCAGTTGTTTGCATCAGAGCGATAATTTTTGAGATAGTTATTAAAACTGTTTAAAGGTTGTCAAACGTTGTTTCTCGTTGTATATCCTTTAATTCTAGAGTTAAATTGATAAATAACGTGTACGAATTTGTTTAACGCATTTGTTTTGGTTACTCGACGTCTCCGTTCTCGTGTAGCCTACATATTGCGTTTTTTTTTAATTTGCTTACCGGGCTAAAGGTTAGCATGCTTAAAATACGTAAGTCGTTTTGTTCAACAAATTTAAGTAGATAACTCATCAGTTGTTTGCATCAGAGCGATAATTTTTGAGATAGTTATTAAAACTGTTTAAAGGTTGTCAAACGTTGTTTCTCGTTGTATATCCATTAATTCTAGAGTTAAATTGATAAATAACGTGTACGAATTTGTTTAACGCATTTGTTTTGGTTACTCGACGTCTCCGTTCTCGTGTAGCCCACATATTGCGTTTTTTTTTTTAAATTGCTTACCGGGCTAAAGGTTAGCATGTTTAAAATACGTAAGTCGTTTTGTTCATCAAATTTAAGTAGATAACTCATCAGTTGTTTGCATCAGAGCGACAATTTTTGAGATAGTTATTAAAACTGTTTAAAGGTTGTCAAACGTTGTTTCTCGTTGTATATCCTTTAATTCTAGAGTTAAATTGATAAATAACGTGTACGAATTTGTTTAACGCATTTGTTTTGGTTACTCGACGTCTCCGTTCTCGTGTAGCCCACATATTGCGTTTTTTTTTTTAATTTGCTTACCGGGCAAAAGGTTAGCATGTTTAAAATACGTAAGTAGTTTTGTTCATCAAATTTAAGTAGATAACTCATCAGTTGTTTGCATCAGAGCGACAATTTTTGAGATAGTTATTAAAACTGTTTAAAGGTTGTCAAACGTTGTTTCTCGTTGTATATCCTTTAATTCTAGAGTTAAATTGATAAATAACGTGTACGAATTTGTTTAACGCATTTGTTTTGGTTACTCGACGTCTCCGTTCTCGTGTAGCCTACATATTGCGTTTTTTTTTTAATTTGCTTACCGGGCTAAAGGTTAGCATGCTTAAAATACGTAAGTCGTTTTGTTCATCATATTTAAGTAGATAACTCATCAGTTGTTTGCATCAGAGCGATAATTTTTGAGATAGTTATTAAAACTGTTTAAAGGTTGTCAAACGTTGTTTCTCGTTGTATATCCTTTAATTCTAGAGTTAAATTGATAAATAACGTGTACGAATTTGTTTAACGCATTTGTTTTGGTTACTCGACGTCTCCGTTCTCGTGTAGCCTACATATTGCGTTTTTTTTTTAATTTGCTTACCGGGCTAAAGGTTAGCATGTTTAAAATACGTAAGTCGTTTTGTTCATCAAATTTAAGTAGATAACTCATCAGTTGTTTGCATCAGAGCGATAATTTTTGAGATAGTTATTAAAACTGTTTAAAGGTTGTCAAACGTTGTTTCTCGTTGTATATCCTTTAATTCTAGAGTTAAATTGATAAATAACGTGTACGAATTTGTTTAACGCATTTGTTTTGGTTACTCGACGTCTCCGTTCTCGTGTAGCCCACATATTGCGTTTTTTTTTTTAATTTGCTTACCGGGCTAAAGGTTAGCATGTTTAAAATACGTAAGTCGTTTTGTTCATCAAATTTAAGTAGATAACTCATCAGTTGTTTGCATCAGAGCGACAATTTTTGAGATAGTTATTAAAACTGTTTAAAGGTTGTCAAACGTTGTTTCTCGTTGTATATCCTTTAATTCTAGAGTTAAATTGATAAATAACGTGTACGAATTTGTTTAACGCAATTGTTTTGGTTACTCGACGTCTCCGTTCTCGTGTAGCCTACATATTGCGTTTTTTTTTTTAATTTGCTTACCGGGCTAAAGGTTAGCATGTTTAAAATACGTAAGTCGTTTTGTTCATCAAATTTAAGTAGATAACTCATCAGTTGTTTGCATCAGAGCGGTAATTTTTGAGATAGTTATTAAAACTGTTTAAAGGTTGTCAAACGTTGTTTCTCGTTGTATATCCTTTAATTCTAGAGTTAAATTGATAAATAACGTGTACGAATTTGTTTAACGCATTTGTTTTGGTTACTCGACGTCTCCATTCTCGTGTAGCCCACATATTGCGTTTTTTTTTTAATTTGCTTACCGGGCTAAAGGTTAGCATGTTTAAAATACGTAAGTCGTTTTGTTCATCAAATTTATGTAGATAACTCATCAGTTGTTTGCATCAGAGCGACAATTTTTGAGATAGTTATTAAAACTGTTTAAAGGTTGTCAAACGTTGTTTCTCGTTGTATATCCTTTAATTCTAGAGTTAAATTGATAAATAACGTGTACGAATTTGTTTAACGCAATTGTTTTGGTTACTCGACGTCTCCGTTCTCGTGTAGCCTACATATTGCGTTTTTTTTTTTAATTTGCTTACCGGGCAAAAGGTTAGCATGTTTAAAATACGTAAGTCGTTTTGTTCAACAAATTTAAGTAGATAACTCATCAGTTGTTTGCATCAGAGCGATAATTTTTGAGATAGTTATTAAAACTGTTTAAAGGTTGTCAAACGTTGTTTCTCGTTGTATATCCTTTAATTCTAGAGTTAAATTGATAAATAACGTGTACGAATTTGTTTAACGCATTTGTTTTGGTTACTCGACGTCTCCGTTCTCGTGTAGCCTACATATTGCGTTTTTTTTTAATTTGCTTACCGGGCTAAAGGTTAGCATGCTTAAAATACGTAAGTCGTTTTGTTCAACAAATTTAAGTAGATAACTCATCAGTTGTTTGCATCAGAGCGATAATTTTTGAGATAGTTATTAAAACTGTTTAAAGGTTGTCAAACGTTGTTTCTCGTTGTATATCCTTTAATTCTAGAGTTAAATTGATAAATAACGTGTACGAATTTGTTTAACGCATTTGTTTTGGTTACTCGACGTCTCCGTTCTCGTGTAGCCCACATATTGCGTTTTTTTTTTAATTTGCTTACCGGGCTAAAGGTTAGCATGTTTAAAATACGTAAGTCGTTTTGTTCATCAAATTTAAGTAGATAACTCATCAGTTGTTTGCATCAGAGCGACAATTTTTGAGATAGTTATTAAAACTGTTTAAAGGTTGTCAAACGTTGTTTCTCGTTGTATATCCTTTAATTCTAGAGTTAAATTGATAAATAACGTGTACGAATTTGTTTAACGCATTTGTTTTGGTTACTCGACGTCTCCGTTCTCGTGTAGCCCACATATTGCGTTTTTTTTTTTTAATTTGCTTACCGGGCTAAAGGTTAGCATGTTTAAAATACGTAAGTCGTTTTGTTCAACAAATTTAAGTAGATAACTCATCAGTTGTTTGCATCAGAGCGATAATTTTTGAGATAGTTATTAAAACTGTTTAAAGGTTGTCAAACGTTGTTTCTCGTTGTATATCCTTTAATTCTAGAGTTAAATTGATAAATAACGTGTACGAATTTGTTTAACGCATTTGTTTTGGTTACTCGACGTCTCCGTTCTCGTGTAGCCTACATATTGCGTTTTTTTTTAATTTGCTTACCGGGCTAAAGGTTAGCATGCTTAAAATACGTAAGTCGTTTTGTTCAACAAATTTAAGTAGATAACTCATCAGTTGTTTGCATCAGAGCGATAATTTTTGAGATAGTTATTAAAACTGTTTAAAGGTTGTCAAACGTTGTTTCTCGTTGTATATCCTTTAATTCTAGAGTTAAATTGATAAATAACGTGTACGAATTTGTTTAACGCATTTGTTTTGGTTACTCGACGTCTCCGTTCTCGTGTAGCCTACATATTGCGTTTTTTTTTTTAATTTGCTTACCGGGCTAAAGGTTAGCATGTTTAAAATACGTAAGTCGTTTTGTTCATCAAATTTAAGTAGATAACTCATCAGTTGTTTGCATCAGAGCGATAATTTTTGAGATAGTTATTAAAACTGTTTAAAGGTTTTCAAACGTTGTTTTTCGTTGTATATCCTTTAATTCTAGAGTTAAATTGATAAATAACGTGTACGAATTTGTTTAACGCATTTGTTTTGGTTACTCGACGTCTCCGTTCTCGTGTAGCCTGCATATTGCGTTTTTTTTTTAATTTGCTTACCGGGCTAAAGGTTAGCATGTTTAAAATACGTAAGTCGTTTTGTTCATCATATTTAAGTAGATAACTCATCAGTTGTTTGCATCAGAGCGATAATTTTTGAGATAGTTATTAAAACTGTTTAAAGGTTGTCAAACGTTGTTTCTCGTTGTATATCCTTTAATTCTAGAGTTAAATTGATAAATAACGTGTACGAATTTGTTTAACGTATTTGTTTTGGTTACTCGACGTCTCCGTTCTCGTGTAGCCTACCTATTGCGTTTTTTGTTTAATTTGCTTACCGGGCTAAAGGTTAGCATGTTTAAAATACGTAAGTCGTTTTGTTCATCAAATTTAAGTAGATAACTTATCAGTTGTTTGCATCAGAGCGACAATTTTTGAGATAGTTATTAAAACTGTTTAAAGGTTGTCAAACGTTGTTTCTCGTTGTATATCCTTTAATTCTAGAGTTAAATTGATAAATAACGTGTACGAATTTGTTTAACGCATTTGTTTTGGTTACTCGACGTCTCCGTTCTCGTGTAGCCTACATATTGCTTTTTTTTTTTAATTTGCTTACCGGGCTAAAGGTTAGCATGTTTAAAATACGTAAGTCGTTTTGTTCAACAAATTTGAGTAGATAACTCAGCAGTTGCTTGCATCAGAGCGACAATTTTTGAGATAGTTATTAAAACTGTTTAAAGGTTGTCAAACGTTGTTTCTCGTTGTATATCCTTTAATTCTAGAGTTAAATTGATAAATAACGTGTACGAATTTGTTTAACGCATTTGTTTTGGTTACTCGACGTCTCCGTTCTCGTGTAGCATACATATTGCGTTTTTTTTTTAATTTGCTTACCGGGCTAAAGGTTAGCATGTTTAAAATACGTAAGTCGTTTTGTTCATCATATTTAAGTAGATAACTCATCAGTTGTTTGCATCAGAGCGATAATTTTTGAGATAGTTATTAAAACTGTTTAAAGGTTGTCAAACGTTGTTTCTCGTTGTATATCCTTTAATTCTAGAGTTAAATTGATAAATAACGTGTACGAATTTGTTTAACGCATTTGTTTTGGTTACTCGACGTCTCCGTTCTCGTGTAGCCTACATATTGCGTTTTTTTTTTAATTTGCTTACCGGGCTAAAGGTTAGCATGTTTAAAATACGTAAGTCGTTTTGTTCATCAAATTTAAGTAGATAACTCATCAGTTGTTTGCATCAGAGCGACAATTTTTGAGATAGTTATTAAAACTGTTTAAAGGTTGTCAAACGTTGTTTCTCGTTGTATATCCTTTAACTCTAGAGTTAAATTGATAAATAACGTGTACGAATTTGTTTAACGCATTTGTTTTGGTTACTCGACGTCTCCGTTCTCGTGTAGCATACATATTGCATTTTTTTTTTAATTTGCTTACCGGGCTAAAGGTTAGCATGTTTAAAATACGTAAGTCGTTTTGTTCATCATATTTAAGTAGATAACTCATCAGTTGTTTGCATCAGAGCGATAATTTTTGAGATAGTTATTAAAACTGTTTAAAGGTTGTCAAACGTTGTTTCTCGTTGTATATCCTTTAATTCTAGAGTTAAATTGATAAATAACGTGTACGAATTTGTTTAACGCATTTGTTTTGGTTACTCGACGTCTCCGTTCTCGTGTAGCCTACATATTGCGTTTTTTTTTCTAATTTGCTTACCGGGCTAAAGGTTAGCATGTTTAAAATACGTAAGTCGTTTTGTTCATCATATTTAAGTAGATAACTCATCAGTTGTTTGCATCAGAGCGATAATTTTTGAGATAGTTATTAAAACTGTTTAAAGGTTGTCAAACGTTGTTTCTCGTTGTTTATCCTTTAATTCTAGAGTTAAATTGATAAATAACGTGTACGAATTTGTTTAACGCATTTGTTTTGGTTACTCGACGTCTCCGTTCTCGTGTAGCCTACATATTGCGTTTTTTTTTTAATTTGCTTACCGGGCTAAAGGTTAGCATGTTTAAAATACGTAAGTCGTTTTGTTCATCAAATTTAAGTAGATAACTCATCAGTTGTTTGCATCAGAGCGACAATTTTTGAGATAGTTATTAAAACTGTTTAAAGGTTGTCAAACGTTGTTTCTCGTTGTATATCCTTTAATTCTAGAGTTAAATTGATAAATAACGTGTACGAATTTGTTTAACGCATTTGTTTTGGTTACTCGACGTCTCCGTTCTCGTGTAGCCTACATATTGCGTTTTTTTTTTAATTTGCTTACCGGGCTAAAGGTTAGCATGCTTAAAATACGTAAGTCGTTTTGTTCATCATATTTAAGTTGATAACTCATCAGTTGTTTGCATCAGAGCGATAATTTTTGAGATAGTTAATAAAACTGTTTAAAGGTTGTCAAACGTTGTTTCTCGTTGTATATCCTTTAATTCTAGAGTTAAATTGATAAATAACGTGTACGAATTTGTTTAACGCATTTGTTTTGGTTACTCGACGTCTCCGTTCTCGTGTAGCCTACATATTGCGTTTTTTTTTAATTTGTTTACCGGGCTAAAGGTTAGCATGTTTAAAATACGTAAGTCGTTTTGTTCATCATATTTAAGTAGATAACTCATCAGTTGTTTGCATCAGAGCGATAATTTTTGAGATAGTTATTAAAACTGTTTAAAGGTTGTCAAACGTTGTTTCTCGTTGTATATCTTTTAATTCTAGAGTTAAATTGATAAATAACGTGTACGAATTTGTTTAACGCATTTGTTTTGGTTACTCGACGTCTCCGTTCTCGTGTAGCCTACATATTGCGTTTTTTTTTAATTTGCTTACCGGGCTAAAGGTTAGCATGTTTAAAATACGTAAGTCGTTTTGTTCATCATATTTAAGTAGATAACTCATCAGTTGTTTGCATCAGAGCGATAATTTTTGAGATAGTTATTAAAACTGTTTAAAGGTTGTCAAACGTTGTTTCTCGTTGTATATCCTTTAATTCTAGAGTTAAATTGATAAATAACGTGTACGAATTTGTTTAACGCATTTGTTTTGGTTACTCGACGTCTCCGTTCTCGTGTAGCCTACATATTGCGTTTTTTTTTAATTTGCTTACCGGGCTAAAGGTTAGCATGTTTAAAATACGTAAGTCGTTTTGTTCATCAAATTTAAGTAGATAACTCATCAGTTGTTTGCATCAGAGCGATAATTTTTGAGATAGTTATTAAAACTGTTTAAAGGTTGTCAAACGTTGTTTCTCGTTGTATATCCTTTAATTCTAGAGTTAGATTGATAAATAACGTGTACGAATTTGTTTAACGCATTTGTTTTGGTTACTCGACGTCTCCGTTCTCGTGTAGCCTACATATTGCGTTTTTTTTTAATTTGCTTACCGGGCTAAAGGTTAGCATGCTTAAAATACGTAAGTCGTTTTGTTCATCATATTTAAGTAGATAACTCATCAGTTGTTTGCATCAGAGCGATAATTTTTGAGATAGTTATTAAAACTGTTTAAAGGTTGTCAAACGTTGTTTCTCGTTGTATATCCTTTAATTCTAGAGTTAAATTGATAAATAACGTGTACGAATTTGTTTAACGCATTTGTTTTGGTTACTCGACGTCTCCGTTCTCGTGTAGCCTACATATTGCGTTTTTTTTTTTAATTTGCTTACCGGGCTAAAGGTTAGCATGTTTAAAATACGTAAGTCGTTTTGTTCATCATATTTAAGTAGATAACTCATCAGTTGTTTGCATCAGAGCGATAATTTTTGAGATAGTTATTAAAACTGTTTAAAGGTTGTCAAACGTTGTTTCTCGTTGTATATCCTTTAATTCTAGAGTTAAATTGATAAATAACGTGTACGAATTTGTTTAACGCATTTGTTTTGGTTACTCGACGTCTCCGTTCTCGTGTAGCCTACATATTGCGTTTTTTTTAATTTGCTTACCGGGCTAAAGGTTAGCATGCTTAAAATACGTAAGTCGTTTTGTTCAACAAATTTAAGTAGATAACTCATCAGTTGTTTGCATCAGAGCGATAATTTTTGAGATAGTTATTAAAACTGTTTAAAGGTTGTCAAACGTTGTTTCTCGTTGTATATCCTTTAATTCTAGAGTTAAATTGATAAATAACGTGTACGAATTTGTTTAACGCACATGTTTTGGTTATTCGACGTCTCCGTTCTCGTGTAGCCTACATATTGCGTTTTTTTTTTTTAATTTGCTTACCGGGCTAAAGGTTAGCATGTGTAAAATACGTAATTCGTTTTGTTCATCAAATTTAAGTAGATAACTCATCAGTTGTTTGCATCAGAGCGATAATTTTTGAGATAGTTATTAAAACTGTTTAAAGGTTTTCAAACGTTGTTTCTCGTTGTATATCCTTTAATTCTAGAGTTAAATTGATAAATAACGTGTACGAATTTGTTTAACGCATTTGTTTTGGTTACTCGACGTCTCCGTTCTCGTGTAGCCTACATATTGCGTTTTTTTTTTAATTTGCTTACCGGGCTAAAGGTTAGCATGTTTAAAATACGTAAGTCGTTTTGTTCATCATATTTAAGTAGATAACTCATCAGTTGTTTGCATCAGAGCGATAATTTTTGAGATAGTTATTAAAACTGTTTAAAGGTTGTCAAACGTTGTTTCTCGTTGTATATCCTTTAATTCTAGAGTTAAATTGATAAATAACGTGTACGAATTTGTTTAACGTATTTGTTTTGGTTACTCGACGTCTCCGTTCTCGTGTAGCCTACCTATTGCGTTTTTTTTTTAATTTGCTTACCGGGCTAAAGGTTAGCATGTTTAAAATACGTAAGTCGTTTTGTTCATCAAATTTAAGTAGATAACTCATCAGTAGTTTGCATCAGAGCGACAATTTTTGAGATAGTTATTAAAACTGTTTAAAGGTTGTCAAACGTTGTTTCTCGTTGTATATCCTTTAATTCTAGAGTTAAATTGATAAATAACGTGTACGAATTTGTTTAACGCATTTGTTTTGGTTACTCGACGTCTCCGTTCTCGTGTAGCCTACATATTGCGTTTTTTTTTAATTTGCTTACCGGGCTAAAGGTTAGCATGTTTAAAATACGTAAGTCGTTTTGTTCATCAAATTTAAGTAGATAACTCATCAGTTGTTTGCATCAGAGCAACAATTTTTGAGATAGTTATTAAAACTGTTTAAAGGTTGTCAAACGTTGTTTCTCGTTGTATATCCTTTAATTCTAGAGCTAAATTGATAAATAACGTGTACGAATTTGTTTAACGCATTTGTTTTGGTTACTCGACGTCTCCGTTCTCGTGTAGCCTACATATTGCGTTTTTTTTTAATTTGCTTACCTGGCTAAAGGTTAGCATGTTTAAAATACGTAAGTCGTTTTGTTCATCATATTTAAGTAGATAACTCATCAGTTGTTTGCATCAGAGCGATAATTTTTGAGATAGTTATTAAAACTGTTTAAAGGTTGTCAAACGTTGTTTCTCGTTGTATATCCTTTAATTCTAGAGTTAAATTGATAAATAACGTGTACGAATTTGTTTAACGCATTTGTTTTGGTTACTCGACGTCTCCGTACTCGTGTAGCCTACATATTGCGTTTTTTTTTTAATTTGCTTACCGGGCTAAAGGTTAGCATGTTTAAAATACGTAAGTCGTTTTGTTCATAAAATTTAAGTAGATAACTCATCAGTTGTTTGCATCAGAGCGATAATTTTTGAGATAGTTATTAAAACTGTTTAAAGGTTGTCAAACGTTGTTTCTCGTTGTATATCTTTTAATTCTAGAGTTAAATTGATAAATAACGTGTACGAATTTGTTTAACGCATTTGTTTTGGTTACTCGACGTCACCGTTCTCGTGTAGCCTACATATTGCGTTTTTTTTTTAATTTGCTTACCGGGCTAAAGGTTAGCATGTTTAAAATACGTAAGTCGTTTTGTTCATCATATTTAAGTAGATAACTCATCAGTTGTTTGCATCAGAGCGATAATTTTTGAGATAGTTATTAAAACTGTTTAAAGGTTGTCAAACGTTGTTTCTCGTTGTATATCCTTTAATTCTAGAGCTAAATTGATAAATAACGTGTACGAATTTGTTTAACGCATTTGTTTTGGTTACTCGACGTCTCCGTTCTCGTGTAGCCTACATATTGCGTTTTTTTTTTAATTTGCTTACCGGGCTAAAGGTTAGCATGTTTAAAATACGTAAGTCGTTTTGTTCATCAAATTTAAGTAGATAACTCATCAGTTGTTTGCATCAGAGCGATAATTTTTGAGATAGTTATTAAAACTGTTTAAAGGTTGTCAAACGTTGTTTCTCGTTGTATATCCTTTAATTCTAGAGTTAGATAGATAAATAACGTGTACGAATTTGTTTAACGCATTTGTTTTGGTTACTCGACGTCTCCGTTCTCGTGTAGCCTACATATTGCGTTTTTTTTTAATTTGCTTACCGGGCTAAAGGTTAGCATGCTTAAAATACGTAAGTCGTTTTGTTCATCATATTTAAGTAGATAACTCATCAGTTGTTTGCATCAGAGCGATAATTTTTGAGATAGTTATTAAAACTGTTTAAAGGTTGTCAAACGTTGTTTCTCGTTGTATATCCTTTAATTCTAGAGTTAAATTGATAAATAACGTGTACGAATTTGTTTAACGCATTTATTTTGGTTACTCGACGTCTCCGTTCTCGTGTAGCATACATATTGCGTTTTTTTTTTTAATTTGCTTACCGGGCTAAAGGTTAGCATGTTTAAAATACGTAAGTCGTTTTGTTCATCATATTTAAGTAGATAACTCATCAGTTGTTTGCATCAGAGCGATAATTTTTGAGATAGTTATTAAAACTGTTTAAAGTTGTCAAACGTTGTTTCTCGTTGTATATCCTTTAATTCTAGAGTTAAATTGATAAATAACGTGTACGAATTTGTTTAACGCATTTGTTTTGGTTACTCGACGTCTCCGTTCTCGTGTAGCCTACATATTGCGTTTTTTTTTTAATTTGCTTACCGGGCTAAAGGTTAGCATGTTTAAAATACGTAAGTCGTTTTGTTCATCAAATTTAAGTAGATAACTCATCAGTTGTTTGCATCAGAGCGATAATTTTTGAGATAGTTATTAAAACTGTTTAAAGGTTGTCAAACGTTGTTTCTCGTTGTATATCCTTTAATTCTAGAGTCAAATTGATAAATAACGTGTACGAATTTGTTTAACGCATTTGTTTTGGTTACTCGACGTCTCCGTTCTCGTGTAGCCTACATATTGCGTTTTTTTTTTTAATTTGCTTACCGGGCTAAAGGTTAGCATGTTTAAAATACGTAAGTCGTTTTATTCATCAAATTTAAGTAGATAACTCATCAGTTGTTTGCATCAGAGCGATAATTTTTGAGATAGTTATTAAAACTGTTTAAAGGTTGTCAAACGTTGTTTCTCGTTGTATATCCTTTAATTCTAGAGTTAAATTGATAAATAACGTGTACGAATTTGTTTAACGCATTTGTTTTGGTTACTCGACGTCTCCGTTCTCGTGTAGCCTACATATTGCGTTTTTTTTTTAATTTGCTTACCGGGCTAAAGGTTAGCATGTTTAAAATACGTAAGTCGTTTTGTTCATCAAATTTAAGTAGATAACTCATCAGTTGTTTGCATCAGAGCGATAATTTTTGAGATAGTTATTAAAACTGTTTAAAGGTTGTCAAACGTTGTTTCTCGTTGTATATCCTTTAATTCTAGAGTTAAATTGATAAATAACGTGTACGAATTTGTTTAACGCATTTGTTTTGGTTACTCGACGTCTCCGTTCTCGTGTAGCCTACATATTGCGTTTTTTTTTAATTTGCTTACCTGGCTAAAGGTTAGCATGTTTAAAATACGTAAGTCGTTTTGTTCATCATATTTAAGTAGATAACTCATCAGTTGTTTGCATCAGAGCGATAATTTTTGAGATAGTTATTAAAACTGTTTAAAGGTTGTCAAACGTTGTTTCTCGTTGTATATCCTTTAATTCTAGAGTTAAATTGATAAATAACGTGTACGAATTTGTTTAACGCATTTGTTTTGGTTACTCGACGTCTCCGTACTCGTGTAGCCTACATATTGCGTTTTTTTTTTAATTTGCTTACCGGGCTAAAGGTTAGCACGTTTAAAATACGTAAGTCGTTTTGTTCATAAAATTTAAGTAGATAACTCATCAGTTGTTTGCATCAGAGCGATAATTTTTGAGATAGTTATTAAAACTGTTTAAAGGTTGTCAAACGTTGTTTCTCGTTGTATATCTTTTAATTCTAGAGTTAAATTGATAAATAACGTGTACGAATTTGTTTAACGCATTTGTTTTGGTTACTCGACGTCACCGTTCTCGTGTAGCCTACATATTGCGTTTTTTTTTTTAATTTGCTTACCGGGCTAAAGGTTAGCATGTTTAAAATACGTAAGTCGTTTTGTTCATCATATTTAAGTAGATAACTCATCAGTTGTTTGCATCAGAGCGATAATTTTTGAGATAGTTATTAAAACTGTTTAAAGGTTGTCAAACGTTGTTTCTCGTTGTATATCCTTTAATTCTAGAGTTAAATTGATAAATAACGTGTACGAATTTGTTTAACGCATTTGTTTTGGTTACTCGACGTCTCCGTTCTCGTGTAGCCTACATATTGCGTTTTTTTTTTAATTTGCTTACCGGGCTAAAGGTTAGCATGTTTAAAATACGTAAGTCGTTTTGTTCATCAAATTTAAGTAGATAACTCATCAGTTGTTTGCATCAGAGCGATAATTTTTGAGATAGTTATTAAAACTGTTTAAAGGTTGTCAAACGTTGTTTCTCGTTGTATATCCTTTAATTCTAGAGTTAAATTGATAAATAACGTGTACGAATTTGTTTAACGCATTTGTTTTGGTTACTCGACGTCTTCGTTCTCGTGTAGCCTACATATTGCGTTTTTTTTTAATTTGCTTACCGGGCTAAAGGTTAGCATGCTTAAAATACGTAAGTCGTTTTGTTCATCATATTTAAGTAGATAACTCATCAGTTGTTTGCATCAGAGCGATAATTTTTGAGATAGTTATTAAAACTGTTTAAAGGTTGTCAAACGTTGTTTCTCGTTGTATATCCTTTAATTCTAGAGTTAAATTGATAAATAACGTGTACGAATTTGTTTAACGCATTTATTTTGGTTACTCGACGTCTCCGTTCTCGTGTAGCATACATATTGCATTTTTTTTTTTTAATTTGCTTACCGGGCTAAAGGTTAGCATGTTTAAAATACGTAAGTCGTTTTGTTCATCATATTTAAGTAGATAACTCATCAGTTGTTTGCATCAGAGCGATAATTTTTGAGATAGTTATTAAAACTGTTTAAAGTTGTCAAACGTTGTTTCTCGTTGTATATCCTTTAATTCTAGAGTTAAATTGATAAATAACGTGTACGAATTTGTTTAACGCATTTGTTTTGGTTACTCGACGTCTCCGTTCTCGTGTAGCCTACATATTGCGTTTTTTTTTTAATTTGCTTACCGGGCTAAAGGTTAGCATGTTTAAAATACGTAAGTCGTTTTGTTCATCAAATTTAAGTAGATAACTCATCAGTTGTTTGCATCAGAGCGATAATTTTTGAGATAGTTATTAAAACTGTTTAAAGGTTGTCAAACGTTGTTTCTCGTTGTATATCCTTTAATTCTAGAGTCAAATTGATAAATAACGTGTACGAATTTGTTTAACGCATTTGTTTTGGTTACTCGACGTCTCCGTTCTCGTGTAGCCTACATATTGCGTTTTTTTTTTTAATTTGCTTACCGGGCTAAAGGTTAGCATGTTTAAAATACGTAAGTCGTTTTGTTCATCAAATTTAAGTAGATAACTCATCAGTTGTTTGCATCAGAGCGATAATTTTTGAGATAGTTATTAAAACTGTTTAAAGGTTGTCAAACGTTGTTTCTCGTTGTATATCCTTTAATTCTAGAGTTAAATTGATAAATAACGTGTACGAATTTGTTTAACGCATTTGTTTTGGTTACTCGACGTCTCCGTTCTCGTGTAGCCTACATATTGCGTTTTTTTTTTTAATTTGCTTACCGGGCTAAAGGTTAGCATGTTTAAAATACGTAAGTCGTTTTGTTCATCAAATTTAAGTAGATAACTCATCAGTTGTTTGCATCAGAGCGATAATTTTTGAGATAGTTATTAAAACTGTTTAAAGGTTGTCAAACGTTGTTTCTCGTTGTATATCCTTTAATTCTAGAGTTAAATTGATAAATAACGTGTACGAATTTGTTTAACGCATTTGTTTTGGTTACTCGACGTCTCCGTTCTCGTGTAGCCTACATATTGCGTTTTTTTTTTAATTTGCTTACCGGGCTAAAGGTTAGCATGTTTAAAATACGTAAGTCGTTTTGTTCATCAAATTTAAGTAGATAACTCATCAGTTGTTTGCATCAGAGCGACAATTTTTGAGATAGTTATTAAAACTGTTTAAAGGTTGTCAAACGTTGTTTCTCGTTGTATATCCTTTAATTCTAAAGTTAAATTGATAAATAACGTGTACGAATTTGTTTAACGCATTTGTTTTGGTTACTCGACGTCTCCGTTCTCGTGTAGCCTACATATTGCGTTTTTTTTTTTTAATTTGCTTACCGGGCTAAAGGTTAGCATGTTTAAAATACGTAAGTCGTTTTGTTCATCATATTTAAGTAGATAACTCATCAGTTGTTTGCATCAGAGCGATAATTTTTGAGATAGTTATTAAAACTGTTTAAAGGTTGTCAAACGTTGTTTCTCGTTGTATATCCTTTAATTCTAGAGTTAAATTGATAAATAACGTGTACGAATTTGTTTAACGAATTTGTTTTGGTTACTCGACGTCTCCGTTCTCGTGTAGCCTACATATTGCGTTTTTTTTTAATTTGCTTACCGGGCTAAAGGTTAGCATGCTTAAAATACGTAAGTCGTTTTGTTCATCATATTTAAGTAGATAACTCATCAGTTGTTTGCATCAGAGCGATAATTTTTGAGATAGTTATTAAAACTGTTTAAAGGTTGTCAAACGTTGTTTCTCGTTGTATATCCTTTAATTCTAGAGTTAAATTGATAAATAACGTGTACGAATTTGTTTAACGCATTTATTTTGGTTACTCGACGTCTCCGTTCTCGTGTAGCATACATATTGCGTTTTTTTTTTTAATTTGCTTACCGGGCTAAAGGTTAGCATGTTTAAAATACGTAAGTCGTTTTGTTCATCATATTTAAGTAGATAACTCATCAGTTGTTTGCATCAGAGCGATAATTTTTGAGATAGTTATTAAAACTGTTTAAAGTTGTCAAACGTTGTTTCTCGTTGTATATCCTTTAATTCTAGAGTTAAATTGATAAATAACGTGTACGAATTTGTTTAACGCATTTGTTTTGGTTACTCGACGTCTCCGTTCTCGTGTAGCCTACATATTGCGTTTTTTTTTTAATTTGCTTACCGGGCTAAAGGTTAGCATGTTTAAAATACGTAAGTCGTTTTGTTCATCAAATTTAAGTAGATAACTCATCAGTTGTTTGCATCAGAGCGATAATTTTTGAGATAGTTATTAAAACTGTTTAAAGGTTGTCAAACGTTGTTTCTCGTTGTATATCCTTTAATTCTAGAGTCAAATTGATAAATAACGTGTACGAATTTGTTTAACGCATTTGTTTTGGTTACTCGACGTCTCCGTTCTCGTGTAGCCTACATATTGCGTTTTTTTTTTTTAATTTGCTTACCGGGCTAAAGGTTAGCATGTTTAAAATACGTAAGTCGTTTTGTTCATCAAATCTAAGTAGATAACTCATCAGTTGTTTGCATCAGAGCGATAATTTTTGAGATAGTTATTAAAACTGTTTAAAGGTTGTCAAACGTTGTTTCTCGTTGTATATCCTTTAATTCTAGAGTTAAATTGATAAATAACGTGTACGAATTTGTTTAACGCATTTGTTTTGGTTACTCGACGTCTCCGTTCTCGTGTAGCCTACATATTGCGTTTTTTTTTTAATTTGCTTACCGGGCTAAAGGTTAGCATGTTTAAAATACGTAAGTCGTTTTGTTCATCAAATTTAAGTAGATAACTCATCAGTTGTTTGCATCAGAGCGATAATTTTTGAGATAGTTATTAAAACTGTTTAAAGGTTGTCAAACGTTGTTTCTCGTTGTATATCCTTTAATTCTGGAGTTAAATTGATAAATAACGTGTACGAATTTGTTTAACGCATTTGTTTTGGTTACTCGACGTCTCCGTTCTCGTGTAGCCTACATATTGCGTTTTTTTTTTAATTTGCTTACCGGGCTAAAGGTTAGCATGTTTAAAATACGTAAGTCGTTTTGTTCATCAAATTTAAGTAGATAACTCATCAGTTGTTTGCATCAGAGCGACAATTTTTGAGATAGTTATTAAAACTGTTTAAAGGTTGTCAAACGTTGTTTCTCGTTGTATATCCTTTAATTCTAAAGTTAAATTGATAAATAACGTGTACGAATTTGTTTAACGCATTTGTTTTGGTTACTCGACGTCTCCGTTCTCGTGTAGCCTACATATTGCGTTTTTTTTTTTAATTTGCTTACCGGGCTAAAGGTTAGCATGTTTAAAATACGTAAGTCGTTTTGTTCATCATATTTAAGTAGATAACTCATCAGTTGTTTGCATCTGAGCGATAATTTTTGAGATAGTTATTAAAACTGTTTAAAGGTTGTCAAACGTTGTTTCTCGTTGTATATCCTTTAATTCTAGAGTTAAATTGATAAATAACGTGTACGAATTTGTTTAACGCATTTGTTTTGGTTACTCGACGTCTCCGTTCTCGTGTAGCCTACATATTGCGTTTTTTTTTAATTTGCTTACCGGGCTAAAGGTTAGCATGCTTAAAATACGTAAGTCGTTTTGTTCATCATATTTAAGTAGATAACTCATCAGTTGTTTGCATCAGAGCAATAATTTTTGAGATAGTTATTAAAACTGTTTAAAGGTTGTCAAACGTTGTTTCTCGTTGTATATCCTTTAATTCTAGAGTTAAATTGATAAATAACGTGTACGAATTTGTTTAACGCATTTATTTTGGTTACTCGAAGTCTCCGTTCTCGTGTAGCATACATATTGCGTTTTTTTTTTTAATTTGCTTACCGGGCTAAAGGTTAGCATGTTTAAAATACGTAAGTCGTTTTGTTCATCATATTTAAGTAGATAACTCATCAGTTGTTTGCATCAGAGCGATAATTTTTGAGATAGTTATTAAAACTGTTTAAAGTTGTCAAACGTTGTTTCTCGTTGTATATCCTTTAATTCTAGAGTTAAATTGATAAATAACGTGTACGAATTTGTTTAACGCATTTGTTTTGGTTACTCGACGTCTCCGTTCTCGTGTAGCCTACATATTGCGTTTTTTTTTAATTTGCTTACCGGGCTAAAGGTTAGCATGTTTAAAATACGTAAGTCGTTTTGTTCATCAAATTTAAGTAGATAACTCATCAGTTGTTTGCATCAGAGCGATAATTTTTGAGATAGTTATTAAAACTGTTTAAAGGTTGTCAAACGTTGTTTCTCGTTGTATATCCTTTAATTCTAGAGTCAAATTGATAAATAACGTGTACGAATTTGTTTAACGCATTTGTTTTGGTTACTCGACGTCTCCGTTCTCGTGTAGCCTACATATTGCGTTTTTTTTTTTAATTTGCTTACCGGGCTAAAGGTTAGCATGTTTAAAATACGTAAGTCGTTTTGTTCATCAAATTTAAGTAGATAACTCATCAGTTGTTTGCATCAGAGCGATAATTTTTGAGATAGTTATTAAAACTGTTTAAAGGTTGTCAAACGTTGTTTCTCGTTGTATATCCTTTAATTCTAGAGTTAAATTGATAAATAACGTGTACGAATTTGTTTAACGCATTTGTTTTGGTTACTCGACGTCTCCGTTCTCGTGTAGCCTACATATTGCGTTTTTTTTTTAATTTGCTTACCGGGCTAAAGGTTAGCATGTTTAAAATACGTAAGTCGTTTTGTTCATCAAATTTAAGTAGATAACTCATCAGTTGTTTGCATCAGAGCTATAATTTTTGAGATAGTTATTAAAACTGTTTAAAGGTTGTCAAACGTTGTTTCTCGTTGTATATCCTTTAATTCTAGAGTTAAATTGATAAATAACGTGTACGAATTTGTTTAACGCATTTGTTTTGGTTACTCGACGTCTCCGTTCTCGTGTAGCCTACATATTGCGTTTTTTTTTTAATTTGCTTACCGGGCTAAAGGTTAGCATGTTTAAAATACGTAAGTCGTTTTGTTCATCAAATTTAAGTAGATAACTCATCAGTTGTTTGCATCAGAGCGACAATTTTTGAGATAGTTATTAAAACTGTTTAAAGGTTGTCAAACGTTGTTTCTCGTTGTATATCCTTTAATTCTAAAGTTAAATTGATAAATAACGTGTACGAATTTGTTTAACGCATTTGTTTTGGTTACTCGACGTCTCCGTTCTCGTGTAGCCTACATATTGCGTTTTTTTTTTAATTTGCTTACCGGGCTAAAGGTTAGCATGTTTAAAATACGTAAGTCGTTTTGTTCATCATATTTAAGTAGATAACTCATCAGTTGTTTGCATCAGAGCGATAATTTTTGAGATAGTTATTAAAACTGTTTAAAGGTTGTCAAACGTTGTTTCTCGTTGTATATCCTTTAATTCTAGAGTTAAATTGATAAATAACGTGTACGAATTTGTTTAACGCATTTGTTTTGGTTACTCGACGTCTCCGTACTCGTGTAGCCTACATATTGCGTTTTTTTTTTAATTTGCTTACCGGGCTAAAGGTTAGCATGTTTAAAATACGTAAGTCGTTTTGTTCATAAAATTTAAGTAGATAACTCATCAGTTGTTTGCATCAGAGCGATAATTTTTGAGATAGTTATTAAAACTGTTTAAAAGTTGTCAAACGTTGTTTCTCGTTGTATATCCTTTAATTCTAGAGTTAAATTGATAAATAACGTGTACGAATTTGTTTAACGCATTTGTTTTGGTTACTCGACGTCTCCGTTCTCGTGTAGCCTACATATTGCGTTTTTTTTTAATTTGCTTACCGGGCTAAAGGTTAGCATGCTTAAAATACGTAAGTCGTTTTGTTCATCATATTTAAGTAGATAACTCATCAGTTGTTTGCATCAGAGCGATAATTTTTGAGATAGTTATTAAAACTGTTTAAAGGTTGTCAAACGTTGTTTCTCGTTGTATATCCTTTAATTCTAGAGTTAAATTGATAAATAACGTGTACGAATTTGTTTAAGGCATTTGTTTTGGTTACTCGACGTCTCCGTTCTCGTGTAGCCTACATATTGCGTTTTTTTTTAATTTGCTTACCGGGCTAAAGGTTAGCATGCTTAAAATACGTAAGTCGTTTTGTTCATCATATTTAAGTAGATAACTCATCAGTTGTTTGCATCAGAGCGATAATTTTTGAGATAGTTATTAAAACTGTTTAAAGGTTGTCAAACGTTGTTTCTCGTTGTATATCCTTTAATTCTAGAGTTAAATTGATAAATAACGTGTACGAATTTGTTTAACGCATTTGTTTTGGTTACTCGACGTCTCCGTTCTCGTGTAGCCTACATATTGCGTTTTTTTTTTAATTTGCTTACCGGGCTAAAGGTTAGCATGTTTAAAATACGTAAGTCGTTTTGTTCATCATATTTAAGTAGATAACTCATCAGTTGTTTGCATCAGAGCGATAATTTTTGAGATAGTTATTAAAACTGTTTAAAGGTTGTCAAACGTTGTTTCTCGTTGTATATCCTTTAATTCTAGAGTTAAATTGATAAATAACGTGTACGAATTTGTTTAACGCATTTGTTTTGGTTACTCGACGTCTCCGTTCTCGTGTAGCCTACATATTGCGTTTTTTTTTTAATTTGCTTACCGGGCTAAAGGTTAGCATGTTTAAAATACGTAAGTCGTTTTGTTCATCAAATTTAAGTAGATAACTCATCAGTTGTTTGCATCAGAGCGATAATTTTTGAGATAGTTATTAAAACTGTTTAAAGGTTGTCAAACGTTGTTTCTCGTTGTATATCCTTTAATTCTAGAGTTAAATTGATAAATAACGTGTACGAATTTGTTTAACGCATTTGTTTTGGTTACTCGACGTCTCCGTTCTCGTGTAGCCTACATATTGCGTTTTTTTTTAAATTTGCTTACCGGGCTAAAGGTTAGCATGTTTAAAATACGTAAGTCGTTTTGTTCATCAAATTTAAGTAGATAACTCATCAGTTGTTTGCATCAGAGCGATAATTTTTGAGATAGTTATTAAAACTGTTTAAAGGTTGTCAAACGTTGTTTCTCGTAGTATATCCTTTAATTCTAGAGTTAAATTGATAAATAACGTGTACGAATTTGTTTAACGCATTTGTTTTGGTTACTCGACGTCTCCGTTCTCGTGTAGCCTACATATTGCGTTTTTTTTTTAATTTGCTTACCGGGCTAAAGGTTAGCATGTTTAAAATACGTAAGTCGTTTTGTTCATCAAATTTAAGTAGATAACTCATCAGTTGTTTGCATCAGAGCGATAATTTTTGAGATAGTTATTAAAACTGTTTAAAGGTTGTCAAACGTTGTTTCTCGTTGTATATCCTTTAATTCTAGAGTTAAATTGATAAATAACGTGTACGAATTTGTTTAACGCATTTGTTTTGGTTACTCGACGTCTCCGTTCTCGTGTAGCCTACATATTGCGTTTTTTTTTTAATTTGCTTACCGGGCTAAAGGCTAGCATGTTTAAAATACGTAAGTCGTTTTGTTCATCAAATTTAAGTAGATAACTCATCAGTTGTTTGCATCAGAGCGATAATTTTTGAGATAGTTATTAAAACTGTTTAAAGGTTGTCAAACGTTGTTTCTCGTTGTATATCCTTTAATTCTAGAGTTAAATTGATAAATAACGTGTACGAATTTGTTTAACGCATTTGTTTTGGTTACTCGACGTCTCCGTTCTCGTGTAGCCTACATATTGCGTTTTTTTTTTAATTTGCTTACCGGGCTAAAGGTTAGCATGTTTAAAATACGTAAGTCGTTTTGTTCATCATATTTAAGTAGATAACTCATCAGTTGTTTGTATCAGAGCGATCATTTTTGAGATAGTTATTAAAACTGTTTAAAGGTTGTCAAACGTTGTTTCTCGTTGTATACCCTTTAATTCTAGAGTTAAATTGATAAATAACGTGTACGAATTTGTTTAACGCATTTGTTTTGGTTACTCGACGTCTACGTTCTCGTGTAGCCCACATATTGCGTTTTTTTTTTAATTTGCTTACCGGGCTAAAGGTTAGCATGTTTAGAATACGTAAGTCGTTTTGTTCAACAAATTTAAGTAGATAACTCATCAGTTGTTTGCATCAGAGCGATAATTTTTGAGATAGTTATTAAAACTGTTTAAAGGTTGTCAAACGTTGTTTCTCGTTGTATATCCTTTAATTCTAGAGTTAAATTGATAAATAACGTGTACGAATTTGTTTAACGCATTTGTTTTGGTTACTCGACGTCTCCGTTCTCGTGTAGCCTACATATTGCGTTTTTTTTTAATTTGCTTACCGGGCTAAAGGTTAGCATGTTTAAAATACGTAAGTCGTTTTGTTCATCATATTTAAGTAGATAACTCATCAGTTGTTTGCATCAGAGCGATAATTTTTGAGATAGTTATTAAAACTGTTTAAAGGTTGTCAAACGTTGTTTCTCGTTGTATATCCTTTAATTCTAGAGTTAAATTGATAAATAACGTGTACGAATTTGTTTAACGCATTTGTTTTGGTTACTCGACGTCTCCGTTCTCGCATAGCCTACATATTGCGTTTTTTTTTTTAATTTGCTTACCGGGCTAAAGGTTAGCATGTTTAAAATACGTAAGTCGTTTTGTTCATCAAATTTAAGTAGATAACTCATCAGTTGTTTGCATCAGAGCGATAATTTTTGAGATAGTTATTAAAACGGTTTAAAGGTTGTCAAACGTTGTTTCTCGTTGTATATCCTTTAATTCTAGAGTTAAATTGATAAATAACGTGTACGAATTTGTTTAACGCATTTGTTTTGGTTACTCGACGTCTCCGTTCTCGTGTAGCCCACATATTGCGTTTTTTTTTTTTAATTTGCTTACCGGGCTAAAGGTTAGCATGTTTAAAATACGTAAGTCGTTTTGTTCATCAAATTTAAGTAGATAACTCATCAGTTGTTTGCATCAGAGCGACAATTTTTGAGATAGTTATTAAAACTGTTTAAAGGTTGTCAAACGTTGTTTCTCGTTGTATATCCTTTAATTCTAGAGTTAAATTGATAAATAACGTGTACGAATTTGTTTAACGCAATTGTTTTGGTTACTCGACGTCTCCGTTCTCGTGTAGCCTACATATTGCGTTTTTTTTTTTTAATTTGCTTACCGGGCTAAAGGTTAGCATGTTTAAAATACGTAAGTCGTTTTGTTCATCAAATTTAAGTAGATAACTCATCAATTGTTTGCAGCAGAGCGATAATTTTTGAGATAGTTATTAAAACTGTTTAAAGGTTGTCAAACGTTGTTTCTCGTTGTATATCCTTTAATTCTAGAGTTAAATTGATAAATAACGTGTACGAATTTGTTTAACGCATTTGTTTTGGTTACTCGACGTCTCCGTTCTCGTGTAGCCCACATATTGCGTTTTTTTTTAATTTGCTTACCGGGCTAAAGGTTAGCATGTTTAAAATACGTAAGTCGTTTTGTTCATCAAATTTAAGTAGATAACTCATCAGTTGTTTGCATCAGAGCGACAATTTTTGAGATAGTTATTAAAACTGTTTAAAGGTTGTCAAACGTTGTTTCTCGTTGTATATCCTTTAATTCTAGAGTTAAATTGATAAATAACGTGTACGAATTTGTTTAACGCATTTGTTTTGGTTACTCGACGTCTCCGTTCTCGTGTAGCCCACATATTGCGTTTTTTTTTTTTAATTTGCTTACCGGGCTAAAGGTTAGCATGTTTAAAATACGTAAGTCGTTTTGTTCAACAAATTTAAGTAGATAACTCATCAGTTGTTTGCATCAGAGCGATAATTTTTGAGATAGTTATTAAAACTGTTTAAAGGTTGTCAAACATTGTTTCTCGTTGTATATCCTTTAATTCTAGAGTTAAATTGATAAATAACGTATACGAATTTGTTTAACGCATTTGTTTTGGTTACTCGACGTCTCCGTTCTCGTGTAGCCTACATATTGCGTTTTTTTTTTAATTTGCTTACCGGGCTAAAGGTTAGCATGCTTAAAATACGTAAGTCGTTTTGTTCAACAAATTTAAGTAGATAACTCATCAGTTGTTTGCATCAGAGCGATAATTTTTGAGATAGTTATTAAAACTGTTTAAAGGTTGTCAAACATTGTTTCTCTTTGTATATCCTTTAATTCTAGAGTTAAATTGATAAATAACGTGTACGAATTTGTCTAACGCATTTGTTTTGGTTACTCGATGTCTCCGTTCTCTTGTAGCCTACATATTGCGTTTTTTTTTTTAATTTGCTTACCGGGCTAAAGGTTAGCATGTTTAAAATACGTAAGTCGTTTTGTTCATCATATTTAAGTAGATAACTCATCAGTTGTTTGCATCAGAGCGATAATTTTTGAGATAGTTATTAAAACTGTTTAAAGGTTGTCAAACGTTGTTTCTCGTTGTATATCCTTTAACTCTAGAGTTAAATTGATAAATAATGTGTACGAATTTGTTTAACGCATTTGTTTTGGTTACTCGACGTCTCCGTTCTCGTGTAGCCTACATATTGCGTTTTTTTTTTAATTTGCTTACCGGGCTAAAGGTTAGCATGTTTAAAATACGTAAGTCGTTTTGTTCATCAAATTTAAGTAGATAACTCATCAGTTGTTTGCATCAGAGCGATAATTTTTGAGATAGTTATTAAAACTGTTTAAAGGTTGTCAAACGTTGTTTCTCGTTGTATATCCTTTAATTCTAGAGTTAAATTGATAAATAACGTGTACGAATTTGTTTAACGCATTTGTTTTGGTTACTCGACGTCTCCGTTCTCGTGTAGCCCACATATTGCGTTTTTTTTTTTAATTTGCTTACCGGGCTAAAGGTTAGCATGTTTAGAATACGTAAGTCGTTTTGTTCAACAAATTTAAGTAGATAACTCATCAGTTGTTTGCATCAGAGCGATAATTTTTGAGATAGTTATTAAAACTGTTTAAAGGTTGTCAAACGTTGTTTCTCGTTGTATATCCTTTAATTCTAGAGTTAGATTGATAAATAACGTGTACGAATTTGTTTAACGCATTTGTTTTGGTTACTCGACGTCTCCGTTCTCGTGTAGCCTACATATTGCGTTTTTTTTTTTAATTTGCTTACCGGGCTAAAGGTTAGCATGTTTAAAATACGTAAGTCGTTTTGTTCAACAAATTTAAGTAGATAACTCATCAGTTGTTTGCATCAGAGCGATAATTTTTGAGATAGTTATTAAAACTGTTTAAAGGTTGTCAAACGTTGTTTCTCGTTGTATATCCTTTAATTCTAGAGTTAAATTGATAAATAACGTGTACGAATTTGTTTAACGCATTTGTTTTGGTTACTCGATGTCTCCGTTCTCGTGTAGCCTACATATTGCGTTTTTTTTTTTAATTTGCTTACCGGGCTAAAGGTTAGCATGTTTAAAATACGTAAGTGGTTTTGTTCATCATATTTAAGTAGATAACTCATCAGTTGTTTGCATCAGAGCGATCATTTTTGAGATAGTTATTAAAACTGTTTAAAGGTTGTCAAACGTTGTTTCTCGTTGTATATCCTTTAATTCTAGAGTTAAATTGATAAATAACGTGTACGAATTTGTTTAACGCATTTGTTTTGGTTACTCGACGTCTCCGTTCTCGTGTAGCCTACATATTGCGTTTTTTTTTTAATTTGCTTACCGGGCTAAAGGTTAGCATGCTTAAAATACGTAAGTCGTTTTGTTCATCATATTTAAGTAGATAACTCATCAGTTGTTTGCATCAGAGCGATAATTTTTGAAATAGTTATTAAAACTGTTTAAAGGTTGTCAAACGTTGTTTCTCGTTGTATATCCTTTAATTCTAGAGTTAAATTGATAAATAACGTGTACGAATTTGTTTAACGCATTTGTTTTGGTTACTCGACGTCTCCGTTCTCGTGTAGCCTACATATTGCGTTTTTTTTTTTAATTTGCTTACCGGGCTAAAGGTTAGCATGTTTAAAATACGTAAGTCGTTTTGTTCATCAAATTTAAGTAGATAACTCATCAGTTGTTTGCATCAGAGCGATAATTTTTGAGATAGTTATTAAAACGGTTTAAAGGTTGTCAAACGTTGTTTCTCGTTGTATATCCTTTAATTCTAGAGTTAAATTGATAAATAACGTGTACGAATTTGTTTAACGCATTTGTTTTGGTTACTCGACGTCTCCGTTCTCGTGTAGCCCACATATTGCGTTTTTTTTTTTAATTTGCTTACCGGGCTAAAGGTTAGCATGTTTAAAATACGTAAGTCGTTTTGTTCATCAAATTTAAGTAGATAACTCATCAGTTGTTTGCATCAGAGCGACAATTTTTGAGATAGTTATTAAAACTGTTTAAAGGTTGTCAAACGTTGTTTCTCGTTGTATATCCTTTAATTCTAGAGTTAAATTGATAAATAACGTGTACGAATTTGTTTAACGCATTTGTTTTGGTTACTCGACGTCTCCGTTCTCGTGTAGCCCACATATTGCGTTTTTTTTTTAATTTGCTTACCGGGCTAAAGGTTAGCATGTTTAAAATACGTAAGTCGTTTTGTTCATCAAATTTAAGTAGATAACTCATCAGTTGTTTGCATCAGAGCGACAATTTTTGAGATAGTTATTAAAACTGTTTAAAGGTTGTCAAACGTTGTTTCTCGTTGTATATCCTTTAATTCTAGAGTTAAATTGATAAATAACGTGTACGAATTTGTTTAACGCATTTGTTTTGGTTACTCGACGTCTCCGTTCTCGTGTAGCCCACATATTGCGTTTTTTTTTTTTAATTTGCTTACCGGGCTAAAGGTTAGCATGTTTAAAATACGTAAGTCGTTTTGTTCAACAAATTTAAGTAGATAACTCATCAGTTGTTTGCATCAGAGCGATAATTTTTGAGATAGTTATTAAAACTGTTTAAAGGTTGTCAAACGTTGTTTCTCGTTGTATATCCTTTAATTCTAGAGTTAAATTGATAAATAACGTGTACGAATTTGTTTAACGCATTTGTTTTGGTTACTCGACGTCTCCGTTCTCGTGTAGCCTACATATTGCGTTTTTTTTTAATTTGCTTACCGGGCTAAAGGTTAGCATGCTTAAAATACGTAAGTCGTTTTGTTCAACAAATTTAAGTAGATAACTCATCAGTTGTTTGCATCAGAGCGATAATTTTTGAGATAGTTATTAAAACTGTTTAAAGGTTGTCAAACGTTGTTTCTCTTTGTATATCCTTTAATTCTAGAGTTAAATTGATAAATAACGTGTACGAATTTGTTTAACGCATTTGTTTTGGTTACTCGACGTCTCCGTTCTCGTGTAGCCTACATATTGCGTTTTTTTTTTTTAATTTGCTTACCGGGCTAAAGGTTAGCATGTTTAAAATACGTAAGTCGTTTTGTTCATCAAATTTAA
The DNA here is from genome assembly GCF_040869045.1 of Eurosta solidaginis. Lineage (NCBI taxonomy): Eukaryota > Metazoa > Arthropoda > Insecta > Diptera > Tephritidae > Eurosta > Eurosta solidaginis. The sequence goes on from NW_027136938.1 coordinate 524,762, forward strand.
GTAGATAACTCATCAGTTGTTTGCATCAGAGCGATAATTTTTGAGATAGTTATTAAAACTGTTTAAAGGTTTTCAAACGTTGTTTCTCGTTGTATATCCTTTAATTCTAGAGTTAAATTGATAAATAACGTGTACGAATTTGTTTAACGCATTTGTTTTGGTTACTCGACGTCTCCGTTCTCGTGTAGCCTACATATTGCGTTTTTTTTTTAATTTGCTTACCAGGCTAAAGGTTACTTACTTACTTACTTAATTGGCGCTTAACCGTCTAAACGGTTATGGCCGTCCAACAAGGCGCGCCAGTCGCTCCTTCGCTCCGCCAACCGGCGCCAATTGGTCACACCAAGGGAGTTTAAATCGTTTTCCACTTGGTCCTTCCAACGGAATGGGGGCCGCCCTCTACCTCTGCTTCCATAGGCGGGTTCCGATAGAAACACTTTCTTGGCCGGAGCATCATCTTTCATTCGCATAACATGGCCTAGCCAGCGCAGCCGCTGCGTTTTAATTCGCTGGACTATGTTGATGTCTGCGTATAGCTCGTACAGCTCATCATTAAATCTTCTTCGGTACTCGCCATCGCCAACGCGTAGAGGTCCATAAATCTTTCGAAGAACCCTTCCCTCGAACACTCCCAAAGCCGCTTCATCTGCTGTTGTCATGGTCCATGCTTCTGCCCCATATAGCAGGACGGGTACGATAAGTGACTTGTAGAGTATGATTTTCGTTCGCCGAGAGAGGACTTTACTTTTCAATTGCCTACCTAGTCCAAAGTAGCATTTATTGGCAAGATTGATTCTTCGCTGGATTTCAGTGCAGATGTTGTTGCTAATGTTGATGCTGGTTCCCAAATAAACGAAGTCTTTTACTATTTCGAAATTATGGCTGCCAACAGTAGCGTGGTTGCCAAGGCGCATATGCGCTGACTCTTTGCTCGATGACAGCAGGTACTTCGTTTTGTCCTCATTCACCATCAAACCCATCTTTACCGCTTCTTTTTCCAGCTTGGAGTAAGCAGAACTAACAGCGCGGGTGTTTAGGCCGATGATATCAATGTCATCAGCATATGCCAGTAATTGCACGCTTTTATAGTATATTGTTCCAGTGCGGTTAAGTTCTGCAGCTAGTATAATTTTCTCCAGCATCAAATTAAAGAAATCGCACGATAGGGGGTCCCCTGTCTGAAACCTCGTTTAGTTTCGAACGGCTCGGAGAGGTCCTTCCCAATTCTGACTGAGCTGATGGTGTTGCTCAACGACATTTTGCACAGCCGTATAAGTTTTGCGGGGAAACCAAATTCAGACATAGCGGCATATAGGCAGCTCCTTTTCGTGCTGTCGAAGGCGGCTTTAAAGTCGACGAAGAGGTGATGTGTGTCGATTCTCTTTTCACGGGTTTTTTCCAAGATTTGGCGCATTGTGAAAATCTGGTCGATGGTAGATTTACCAGGTCTGAAGCCGCACTGATAAGGTCCAATCAGCCGGTTCACGGTGGGCTTCAATCTTTCGCACAATACACTTGAAAGGACCTTATATGCGATATTAAGAAGGCTGATTCCACGATAGTTGGTGCATTTTGCAGTATCCCCCTTCTTGTGGACTGGGCAAAGAACACTTAGATTCCAACCGTCGGGCATGCTTTCGTCCGCCCATATTTTGCTAAGAAGCTGCTGCATGCTCCTTACCAACTCCTCGCCGCCGAACTTGAATAGCTCCGCAGGCAATCCATCAGCGCCCACGGCCTTGTTGTTTTTCAATCTAGTTATTGCTATTCTAACTTCGTCATAATCGGGCGGGGGACATATATTCCATCATCATCGATTGCGGGATCGGGTTCTTCATCTCTGCGCGGTGAACTGCTGCCTCCATTTAGGAGAGCAGAGAAGTGTTCCCTCCATAATCTAAGCACTCTCTGGACATCAGTTACAAGGTCGCCGTTTTCATTCCTACAGGAGTTTGCCCCGGTCTTAAAACCTTCCGTGTGTCGCCGTATTTTTTGGTAGAATTTTCGGGCGTTATTCCTGGTGGCTAGCAGCTCAAGCTCCTCGCACTCACGCCTTTCTGCTTCTGCTTTTTTCTTCCTGAAAAGGCGTCTCGCTTCCCTTTTCAACTCACGATAGCGTTCACACACTCCTCTTGTCGCGCTCGCTTTTAACGTAGCCCTGTAGGCAGCGTCTTTTCTTTCGGTTGCAACGCGGCATTCTTCATCATACCAGTTGTTTTTTCGTGGCCGCCGGTAACCAATTTTTTCCTCGGCGGCAGTATGAAGAGCTTTGGAGATCTTGTATTCCTTCAGGATGAGTTGTGCCCTCAGAGAGCAGGTGTGAGAGTCGAGTTGCGAAATCATTGGCAGTCTGTTGTGATTGAAGCTTTTCGACGTCTAGCTTTCCTTGTGTTTTTTGTTCCTTGTTTTTAGCCGCGTTGAGGCGGGTGCGTATTTTGGCTGCAACGAGATAATGGTCCGAATCGATGTTAGGTCCTCGGATCGTTCGCACATCTAAAACACTGGAGGCATGCCGTCCGTCTATCACAACGTGATCGATCTGATTGCGAGTATTTCCATCAGGAGACAGCCATGTAGCTTGATGTATCTTTTTATGCATGAACCTCGTGCTTGATATGACCATGTTTCGAGCACCGGCAAAGTCAATCAGCCTCAGTCCGTTAGGAGAAGTTTCATTGTGTAGGCTGAACTTTCCGACTGTAGGGCCAAAAACACCTTCTTTGCCCACCCTGGCGTTAAAGTCGCCAAGCACGACTTTTATATCATGACGGGGGCTAAAGGTTAGCAGGTTTAAAATACGTAAGTCGTTTTGTTCATCATATTTAAGTAGATAACTCATCAGTTGTTTGCATCAGAGCGATAATTTTTGAGATAGTTATTAAAACTGTTTAAAGGTTATCAAACGTTGTTTCTCGTTGTATATCCTTTAATTCTAGAGTTAAATTGATAAATAACGTGTACGAATTTGTTTAACGTATTTGTTTTGGTTACTCGACGTCTCCGTTCTCGTGTAGCCTACCTATTGCGTTTTTTTTTTAATTTGCTTACCGGGCTAAAGGTTAGCATGTTTAAAATACGTAAGTCGTTTTGTTCATCAAATTTAAGTAGATAACTCATCAGTTGTTTGCATCAGAGCGACAATTTTTGAGATAGTTATTAAAACTGTTTAAAGGTTGTCAAACGTTGTTTCTCGTTGTATATCCTTTAATTCTAGAGTTAAATTGATAAATAACGTGTACGAATTTGTTTAACGCATTTGTTTTGGTTACTCGACGTCGCCGTTCTCGTGTAGCCTACATATTGCGTTTTTTTTTTAATTTGCTTACCGGGCTAAAGGTTAGCATGTTTAAAATACGTAAGTCGTTTTGTTCAACAAATTTGAGTAGATAACTCAGCAGTTGCTTGCATCAGATTTGTTTTGGTTACTCGACGTCTCCGTTCTCGTGTAGCCTACATATTGCGTTTTTTTTTTTAATTTGCTTACCGGGCTAAAGGTTAGCATGTTTAAAATACGTAAGTCGTTTTGTTCATCAAATTTAAGTAGATAACTCATCAGTTGTTTGCATCAGAGCGACAATTTTTGAGATAGTTATTAAAACTGTTTAAAGGTTGTCAAACGTTGTTTCTCGTTGTATATCCTTTAATTCTAGAGTTAAATTGATAAATAACGTGTACGAATTTGTTTAACGCATTTGTTTTGGTTACTCGACGTCTCCGTTCTCGTGTAGCCTACATATTGCATTTTTTTTTAATTTGCTTACCGGGCTAAAGGTTAGCATGTTTAAAATACGTAAGTCGTTTTGTTCATCATATTTAAGTAGATAACTCATCAGTTGTTTGCATCAGAGCGATAATTTTTGAGATAGTTATTAAAACTGTTTAAAGGTTGTCAAACGTTGTTTCTCGTTGTATATCCTTTAATTCTAGAGTTAAATTGATAAATAACGTGTACGAATTTGTTTAACGCATTTGTTTTGGTTACTCGACGTCTCCGTTCTCGTGTAGCCTACATATTGCGTTTTTTTTTAATTTGCTTACCGGGCTAAAGGTTAGCATGTTTAAAATACGTAAGTCGTTTTGTTCATCATATTTAAGTAGATAACTCATCAGTTGTTTGCATCAGAGCGATAATTTTTGAGATAGTTATTAAAACTGTTTAAAGGTTGTCAAACGTTGTTTCTCGTTGTTTATCCTTTAATTCTAGAGTTAAATTGATAAATAACGTGTACGAATTTGTTTAACGCATTTGTTTTGGTTACTCGACGTCTCCGTTCTCGTGTAGCCTACATATTGCGTTTTTTTTTTTTAATTTGCTTAACGGGCTAAAGGTTAGCATGTTTAAAATACGTAAGTCGTTTTGTTCATCAAATTTAAGTAGATAACTCATCAGTTGTTTGCATCAGAGCGACAATTTTTGAGATAGTTATTAAAACTGTTTAAAGGTTGTCAAACGTTGTTTCTCGTTGTATATCCTTTAATTCTAGAGTTAAATTGATAAATAACGTGTACGAATTTGTTTAACGCATTTGTTTTGGTTACTCGACGTCTCCGTTCTCGTGTAGCCTACATATTGCGTTTTTTTTAATTTGCTTACCGGGCTAAAGGTTAGCATGCTTAAAATACGTAAGTCGTTTTGTTCATCATATTTAAGTAGATAACTCATCAGTTGTTTGCATCAGAGCGATAATTTTTGAGATAGTTATTAAAACTGTTTAAAGGTTGTCAAACGTTGTTTCTCGTTGTATATCCTTTAATTCTAGAGTTAAATTGATAAATAACGTGTACGAATTTGTTTAACGCATTTGTTTTGGTTACTCGACGTCTCCGTTCTCGTGTAGCCTACATATTGCGTTTTTTTTTTAATTTGCTTACCGGGCTAAAGGTTAGCATGTTTAAAATACGTAAGTCGTTTTGTTCATCATATTTAAGTAGATAACTCATCAGTTGTTTGCATCAGAGCGATAATTTTTGAGATAGTTATTAAAACTGTTTAAAGGTTGTCAAACGTTGTTTCTCGTTGTATATCTTTTAATTCTAGAGTTAAATTGATAAATAACGTGTACGAATTTGTTTAACGCATTTGTTTTGGTTACTCGACGTCTCCGTTCTCGTGTAGCCTACATATTGCGTTTTTTTTTAATTTGCTTACCGGGCTAAAGGTTAGCATGTTTAAAATACGTAAGTCGTTTTGTTCATCATATTTAAGTAGATAACTCATCAGTTGTTTGCATCAGAGCGATAATTTTTGAGATAGTTATTAAAACTGTTTAAAGGTTGTCAAACGTTGTTTCTCGTTGTATATCCTTTAATTCTAGAGTTAAATTGATAAATAACGTGTACGAATTTGTTTAACGCATTTGTTTTGGTTACTCGACGTCTCCGTTCTCGTGTAGCCTACATATTGAGTTTTTTTTTTAATTTGCTTACCGGGCTAAAGGTTAGCATGTTTAAAATACGTAAGTCGTTTTGTTCATCAAATTTAAGTAGATAACTCATCAGTTGTTTGCATCAGAGCGATAATTTTTGAGATAGTTATTGTTTAAAGGTTGTCAAACGTTGTTTCTCGTTGTATATCCTTTAATTCTAGAGTTAGATTGATAAATAACGTGTACGAATTTGTTTAACGCATTTTTTTTGGTTACTCGACGTCTCCGTTCTCGTGTAGCCTACATATTGCGTTTTTTTTTAATTTGCTTACCGGGCTAAAGGTTAGCATGCTTAAAATACGTAAGTCGTTTTGTTCATCATATTTAAGTAGATAACTCATCAGTTGTTTGCATCAGAGCGATAATTTTTGAGATAGTTATTAAAACTGTTTAAAGGTTGTCAAACGTTGTTTCTCGTTGTATATCCTTTAATTCTAGAGTTAAATTGATAAATAACGTGTACGAATTTGTTTAACGCATTTGTTTTGGTTACTCGACGTCTCCGTTCTCGTGTAGCCTACATATTGCGTTTTTTTTTTAATTTGCTTACCGGGCTAAAGGTTAGCATGTTTAAAATACGTAAGTCGTTTTGTTCATCATATTTAAGTAGATAACTCATCAGTTGTTGGCATCAGAGCGATAATTTTTGAGATAGTTATTAAAACTGTTTAAAGGTTGTCAAACGTTGTTTCTCGTTGTATATCCTTTAATTCTAGAGTTAAATTGATAAATAACGTGTACGAATTTGTTTACCGCATTTGTTTTGGTTACTCGACGTCTCCGTTCTCGTGTAGCCTACATATTGCGTTTTTTTTTTAATTTGCTTACCGGGCTAAAGGTTAGCATGTTTAAAATACGTAAGTCGTTTTGTTCATCAAATTTAAGTAGATAACTCATCAGTTGTTTGCATCAGAGCGATAATTTTTGAGATAGTTATTAAAACTGTTTAAAGGTTGTCAAACGTTGTTTCTCGTTGTATATCCTTTAATTCTAGAGTTAAATTGATAAATAACGTGTACGAATTTGTTTAACGCATTTGTTTTGGTTACTCGACGTCTCCGTTCTCGTGTAGCCTACATATTGCGTTTTTTTTTTAATTTGCTTACCGGGCTAAAGGTTAGCATGTTTAAAATACGTAAGTCGTTTTGTTCATCAAATTTAAGTAGATAACTCATCAGTTGTTTGCATCAGAGCGATAATTTTTGAGATAGTTATTAAAACTGTTTAAAGGTTGTCAAACGTTGTTTCTCGTTGTATATCCTTTAATTCTAGAGTTAAATTGATAAATAACGTGTACGAATTTGCTTAACGCATTTCTTTTGGTTACTCGACGTCTCCGTTCTCGTGTAGCCTACATATTGCGTTTTTTTTTAATTTGCTTACCGGGCTAAAGGTTAGCATGCTTAAAATACGTAAGTCGTTTTGTTCATCATATTTAAGTAGATAACTCATCAGTTGTTTGCATCAGAGCGATAATTTTTGAGATAGTTATTAAAACTGTTTAAAGGTTGTCAAACGTTGTTTCTCGTTGTATATCCTTTAATTCTAGAGTTAAATTGATAAATAACGTGTACGAATTTGTTTAACGCATTTGTTTTGGTTACTCGACGTCTCCGTTCTCGTGTAGCCTACATATTGCGTTTTTTTTTTAATTTGCTTACCGGGCTAAAGGTTAGCATGTTTAAAATACGTAAGTCGTTTTGTTCATCATATTTAAGTAGATAACTCATCAGTTGTTTGCATCAGAGCGATAATTTTTGAGATAGTTATTAAAACTGTTTAAAGGTTGTCAAACGTTGTTTCTCGTTGTATATCTTTTAATTCTAGAGTTAAATTGATAAATAACGTGTACGAATTTGTTTAACGCATTTGTTTTGGTTACTCGACGTCTCCGTTCTCGTGTAGCCTACATATTGCGTTTTTTTTTTAATTTGCTTACCGGGCTAAAGGTTAGCATGTTTAAAATACGTAAGTCGTTTTGTTCATCAAATTTAAGTAGATAACTCATCAGTTGTTTGCATCAGAGCGATAATTTTTGAGATAGTTATTAAAACTGTTTAAAGGTTGTCAAACGTTGTTTCTCGTTGTATATCCTTTAATTCTAGAGTTAAATTGATAAATAACGTGTACGAATTTGTTTAACGCATTTGTTTTGGTTACTCGACGTCTCCGTTCTCGTGTAGCCTACATATTGCGTTTTTTTTTTTAATTTGCTTACCGGGCTAAAGGTTAGCATGTTTAAAATACGTAAGTCGTTTTGTTCATCAAATTTAAGTAGATAACTCATCAGTTGTTTGCATCAGAGCGACAATTTTTGAGATAGTTATTAAAACTGTTTAAAGGTTGTCAAACGTTGTTTCTCGTTGTATATCCTTTAATTCTAGAGTTAAATTGATAAATAACGTGTACGAATTTGTTTACCGCATTTGTTTTGGTTACTCGACGTCTCCGTTCTCGTGTAGCCTACATATTGCGTTTTTTTTTTAATTTGCTTACCGGGCTAAAGGTTAGCATGTTTAAAATACGTAAGTCGTTTTGTTCATCAAATTTAAGTAGATAACTCATCAGTTGTTTGCATCAGAGCGATAATTTTTGAGATAGTTATTAAAACTGTTTAAAGGTTGTCAAACGTTGTTTCTCGTTGTATATCCTTTAATTCTAGAGTTAAATTGATAAATAACGTGTACGAATTTGTCTAACGCATTTGTTTTGGTTACTCGACGTCTCCGTTCTCGTGTAGCCTACATATTGCGTTTTTTTTTTAATTTGCTTACCGGGCTAAAGGTTAGCATGTTTAAAATACGTAAGTCGTTTTGTTCATCATATTTAAGTAGATAACTCATCAGTTGTTTGCACCAGAGCGATAATTTTTGAGATAGTTATTAAAACTGTTTAAAGGTTGTCAAACGTTGTTTCTCGTTGTATATCCTTTAACTCTAGAGTTAAATTGATAAATAATGTGTACGAATTTGTTTAACGCATTTGTTTTGGTTACTCGACGTCTCCGTTCTCGTGTAGCCTACATATTGCGTTTTTTTTTAATTTGCTTACCGGGCTAAAGGTTAGCATGTTTAAAATACGTAAGTCGTTTTGTTCATCAAATTTAAGTAGATAACTCATCAGTTGTTTGCATCAGAGCGATAATTTTTGAGATAGTTATTAAAACTGTTTAAAGGTTGTCAAACGTTGTTTCTCGTTGTATATCCTTTAATTCTAGAGTTAAATTGATAAATAACGTGTACGAATTTGTTTAACGCATTTGTTTTGGTTACTCGACGTCTCCGTTCTCGTGTAGCCCACATATTGCGTTTTTTTTTTAATTTGCTTACCGGGCTAAAGGTTAGCATGTTTAGAATACGTAAGTCGTTTTGTTCAACAAATTTAAGTAGATAACTCATCAGTTGTTTGCATCAGAGCGATAATTTTTGAGATAGTTATTAAAACTGTTTAAAGGTTGTCAAACGTTGTTTCTCGTTGTATATCCTTTAATTCTAGAGTTAGATTGATAAATAACGTGTACGAATTTGTTTAACGCATTTGTTTTGGTTACTCGACGTCTCCGTTCTCGTGTAGCCTACATATTGCGTTTTTTTTTTAATTTGCTTACCGGGCTAAAGGTTAGCATGTTTAAAATACGTAAGTCGTTTTGTTCATCAAATTTAAGTAGATAACTCATCAGTTGTTTGCATCAGAGCGACAATTTTTGAGATAGTTATTAAAACTGTTTAAAGGTTGTCAAACGTTGTTTCTCGTTGTATATCCTTTAATTCTAGAGTTAAATTGATAAATAACGTGTACGAATTTGTTTACCGCATTTGTTTTGGTTACTCGACGTCTCCGTTCTCGTGTAGCCTACATATTGCGTTTTTTTTTTAATTTGCTTACCGGGCTAAAGGTTAGCATGTTTAAAATACGTAAGTCGTTTTGTTCATCAAATTTAAGTAGATAACTCATCAGTTGTTTGCATCAGAGCGATAATTTTTGAGATAGTTATTAAAACTGTTTAAAGGTTGTCAAACGTTGTTTCTCGTTGTATATCCTTTAATTCTAGAGTTAAATTGATAAATAACGTGTACGAATTTGTCTAACGCATTTGTTTTGGTTACTCGACGTCTCCGTTCTCGTGTAGCCTACATATTGCGTTTTTTTTTTAATTTGCTTACCGGGCTAAAGGTTAGCATGTTTAAAATACGTAAGTCGTTTTGTTCATCATATTTAAGTAGATAACTCATCAGTTGTTTGCATCAGAGCGATAATTTTTGAGATAGTTATTAAAACTGTTTAAAGGTTGTCAAACGTTGTTTCTCGTTGTATATCCTTTAACTCTAGAGTTAAATTGATAAATAATGTGTACGAATTTGTTTAACGCATTTGTTTTGGTTACTCGACGTCTCCGTTCTCGTGTAGCCTACATATTGCGTTTTTTTTTTAATTTGGTTACCGGGCTAAAGGTTAGCATGTTTAAAATACGTAAGTCGTTTTGTTCATCAAATTTAAGTAGATAACTCATCAGTTGTTTGCATCAGAGCGATAATTTTTGAGATAGTTATTAAAACTGTTTAAAGGTTGTCAAACGTTGTTTCTCGTTGTATATCCTTTAATTCTAGAGTTAAATTGATAAATAACGTGTACGAATTTGTTTAACGCATTTGTTTTGGTTACTCGACGTCTCCGTTCTCGTGTAGCCCACATATTGCGTTTTTTTTTAATTTGCTTACCGGGCTAAAGGTTAGCATGTTTAGAATACGTAAGTCGTTTTGTTCAACAAATTTAAGTAGATAACTCATCAGTTGTTTGCATCAGAGCGATAATTTTTGAGATAGTTATTAAAACTGTTTAAAGGTTGTCAAACGTTGTTTCTCGTTGTATATCCTTTAATTCTAGAGTTAGATTGATAAATAACGTGTACGAATTTGTTTAACGCATTTGTTTTGGTTACTCGACGTCTCCGTTCTCGTGTAGCCTACATATTGCGTTTTTTTTTAATTTGCTTACCGGGCTAAAGGTTAGCATGTTTAAAATACGTAAGTCGTTTTGTTCATCAAATTTAAGTAGATAACTCATCAGTTGTTTGCATCAGAGCGATAATTTTTGAGATAGTTATTAAAACTGTTTAAAGGTTGTCAAACGTTGTTTCTCGTTGTATATCCTTTAATTCTAGAGTTAAATTGATAAATAACGTGTACGAATTTGTTTAACGCATTTGTTTTGGTTACTCGACGTCTCCGTTCTCGTGTAGCCTACATATTGCGTTTTTTTTTTAATTTGCTTACCGGGCTAAAGGTTAGCATGTTTAAAATACGTAAGTCGTTTTGTTCATCATATTTAAGTAGATAACTCATCAGTTGTTTGCATCAGAGCGATCATTTTTGAGATAGTTATTAAAACTGTTTAAAGGTTGTCAAACGTTGTTTCTCGTTGTATATCCTTTAATTCTAGAGTTAAATTGATAAATAACGTGTACGAATTTGTTTAAGGCATTGGTTTTGGTTACTCCACGTCTCCGTTCTCGTGTAGCCTACATATTGCGTTTTTTTTTTAATTTGCTTACCGGGCTAAAGGTTAGCATGTTTAAAATACGTAAGTCGTTTTGTTCAACAAATTTAAGTAGATAACTCATCAGTTGTTTGCATCAGAGCGATAATTTTTGAGATAGTTATTAAAACTGTTTAAAGGTTGTCAAACATTGTTTCTCGTTGTATATCCTTTAATTCTAGAGTTAAATTGATAAATAACGTGTACGAATTTGTTTAACGCATTTGTTTTGGTTACTCGACGTCTCCGTTCTCGTGTAGCCTACATATTGCGTTTTTTTTTAATTTGCTTACCGGGCTAAAGGTTAGCATGCTTAAAATACGTAAGTCGTTTTGTTCAACAAATTTAAGTAGATAACTCATCAGTTGTTTGCATCAGAGCGATAATTTTTGAGATAGTTATTAAAACTGTTTAAAGGTTGTCAAACGTTGTTTCTCTTTGTATATCCTTTAATTCTAGAGTTAAATTGATAAATAACGTGTACGAATTTGTCTAACGCATTTGTTTTGGTTACTCGACGTCTCCGTTCTCGTGTAGCCTACATATTGCGTTTTTTTTTAATTTGCTTACCGGGCTAAAGGTTAGCATGTTTAAAATACGTAAGTCGTTTTGTTCATCATATTTAAGTAGATAACTCATCAGTTGTTTGCATCAGAGCGATAATTTTTGAGATAGTTATTAAAACTGTTTAAAGGTTGTCAAACGTTGTTTCTCGTTGTATATCCTTTAACTCTAGAGTTAAATTGATAAATAATGTGTACGAATTTGTTTAACGCATTTGTTTTGGTTACTCGACGTCTCCGTTCTCGTGTAGCCTACATATTGCGTTTTTTTTTTAATTTGCTTACCGGGCTAAAGGTTAGCATGTTTAAAATACGTAAGTCGTTTTGTTCATCAAATTTAAGTAGATAACTCATCAGTTGTTTGCATCAGAGCGATAATTTTTGAGATAGTTATTAAAACTGTTTAAAGGTTGTCAAACGTTGTTTCTCGTTGTATATCCTTTAATTCTAGAGTTAAATTGATAAATAACGTGTACGAATTTGTTTAACGCATTTGTTTTGGTTACTCGACGTCTCCGTTCTCGTGTAGCCCACATATTGCGTTTTTTTTTTTAATTTGCTTACCGGGCTAAAGGTTAGCATGTTTAGAATACGTAAGTCGTTTTGTTCAACAAATTTAAGTAGATAACTCATCAGTTGTTTGCATCAGAGCGATAATTTTTGAGATAGTTATTAAAACTGTTTAAAGGTTGTCAAACGTTGTTTCTCGTTGTATATCCTTTAATTCTAGAGTTAGATTGATAAATAACGTGTACGAATTTGTTTAACGCATTTGTTTTGGTTACTCGACGTCTCCGTTCTCGTGTAGCCTACATATTGCGTTTTTTTTTTAATTTGCTTACCGGGCTAAAGGTTAGCATGTTTAAAATACGTAAGTCGTTTTGTTCAACAAATTTAAGTAGATAACTCATCAGTTGTTTGCATCAGAGCGATAATTTTTGAGATAGTTATTAAAACTGTTTAAAGGTTGTCAAACATTGTTTCTCGTTGTATATCCTTTAATTCTAGAGTTAAATTGATAAATAACGTGTACGAATTTGTTTAACGCATTTGTTTTGGTTACTCGACGTCTCCGTTCTCGTGTAGCCTACATATTGCGTTTTTTTTTAATTTGCTTACCGGGCTAAAGGTTAGCATGCTTAAAATACGTAAGTCGTTTTGTTCAACAAATTTAAGTAGATAACTCATCAGTTGTTTGCATCAGAGCGATAATTTTTGAGATAGTTATTAAAACTGTTTAAAGGTTGTCAAACGTTGTTTCTCTTTGTATATCCTTTAATTCTAGAGTTAAATTGATAAATAACGTGTACGAATTTGTCTAACGCATTTGTTTTGGTTACTCGACGTCTCCGTTCTCGTGTAGCCTACATATTGCGTTTTTTTTTTAATTTGCTTACCGGGCTAAAGGTTAGCATGTTTAAAATACGTAAGTCGTTTTGTTCATCATATTTAAGTAGATAACTCATCAGTTGTTTGCATCAGAGCGATAATTTTTGAGATAGTTATTAAAACTGTTTAAAGGTTGTCAAACGTTTTTTCTCGTTGTATATCCTTTAACTCTAGAGTTAAATTGATAAATAATGTGTACGAATTTGTTTAACGCATTTGTTTTGGTTACTCGACGTCTCCGTTCTCGTGTAGCCTACATATTGCGTTTTTTTTTTAATTTGCTTACCGGGCTAAAGGTTAGCATGTTTAAAATACGTAAGTCGTTTTGTTCATCAAATTTAAGTAGATAACTCATCAGTTGTTTGCATCAGAGCGATAATTTTTGAGATAGTTATTAAAACTGTTTAAAGGTTGTCAAACGTTGTTTCTCGTTGTATATCCTTTAATTCTAGAGTTAAATTGATAAATAACGTGTACGAATTTGTTTAACGCATTTGTTTTGGTTACTCGACGTCTCCGTTCTCGTGTAGCCCACATATTGCGTTTTTTTTTTTAATTTGCTTACCGGGCTAAAGGTTAGCATGTTTAGAATACGTAAGTCGTTTTGTTCAACAAATTTAAGTAGATAACTCATCAGTTGTTTGCATCAGAGCGATAATTTTTGAGATAGTTATTAAAACTGTTTAAAGGTTGTCAAACGTTGTTTCTCGTTGTATATCCTTTAATTCTAGAGTTAAATTGATAAATAACGTGTACGAATTTGTTTAACGCATTTGTTTTGGTTACTCGACGTCTCCGTTCTCGTGTAGCCTACATATTGCGTTTTTTTTTTAATTTGCTTACCGGGCTAAAGGTTAGCATGTTTAAAATACGTAAGTCGTTTTGTTCATCATATTTAAGTAGATAACTCATCAGTTGTTTGCATCAGAGCGATCATTTTTGAGATAGTTATTAAAACTGTTTAAAGGTTGTCAAACGTTGTTTCTCGTTGTATATCCTTTAATTCTAGAGTTAAATTGATAAATAACGTGTACGAATTTGTTTAACGCATTTGTTTTGGTTACTCGACGTCTCCGTTCTCGTGTAGCCTACATATTGCGTTTTTTTTTTAATTTGCTTACCGGGCTAAAGGTTAGCATGTTTAAAATACGTAAGTCGTTTTGTTCATCAAATTTAAGTAGATAACTCATCAGTTGTTTGCATCAGAGCGATAATTTTTGAGATAGTTATTAAAACGGTTTAAAGGTTGTCAAACGTTGTTTCTCGTTGTATATCCTTTAATTCTAGAGTTAAATTGATAAATAACGTGTACGAATTTGTTTAACGCATTTGTTTTGGTTACTCGACGTCTCCGTTCTCGTGTAGCCCACATATTGCGTTTTTTTTTTTAATTTGCTTACCGGGCTAAAGGTTAGCATGTTTAAAATACGTAAGTCGTTTTGTTCATCAAATTTAAGTAGATAACTCATCAGTTGTTTGCATCAGAGCGACAATTTTTGAGATAGTTATTAAAACTGTTTAAAGGTTGTCAAACGTTGTTTCTCGTTGTATATCCTTTAATTCTAGAGTTAAATTGATAAATAACGTGTACGAATTTGTTTAACGCAATTGTTTTGGTTACTCGACGTCTCCGTTCTCGTGTAGCCTACATATTGCGTTTTTTTTTTTAATTTGCTTACCGGACTAAAGGTTAGCATGTTTAAAATACGTAAGTCGTTTTGTTCATCAAATTTAAGTAGATAACTCATCAGTTGTTTGCATCAGAGCGATAATTTTTGAGATAGTTATTAAAACTGTTTAAAGGTTGTCAAACGTTGTTTCTCGTTGTATATCCTTTAATTCTAGAGTTAAATTGATAAATAACGTGTACGAATTTGTTTAACGCATTTGTTTTGGTTACTCGACGTCTCCGTTCTCGTGTAGCCCACATATTGCGTTTTTTTTTTAATTTGCTTACCGGGCTAAAGGTTAGCATGTTTAAAATACGTAAGTCGTTTTGTTCATCAAATTTAAGTAGATAACTCATCAGTTGTTTGCATCAGAGCGACAATTTTTGAGATAGTTATTAAAACTGTTTAAAGGTTGTCAAACGTTGTTTCTCGTTGTATATCCTTTAATTCTAGAGTTAAATTGATAAATAACGTGTACGAATTTGTTTAACGCATTTGTTTTGGTTACTCGACGTCTCCGTTCTCGTGTAGCCCACATATTGCGTTTTTTTTTTTATTTGCTTACCGGGCTAAAGGTTAGCATGTTTAAAATACGTAAGTCGTTTTGTTCAACAAATTTAAGTAGATAACTCATAAGTTGTTTGCATCAGAGCGATAATTTTTGAGATAGTTATTAAAACTGTTTAAAGGTTGTCAAACGTTGTTTCTCGTTGTATATCCTTTAATTCTAGAGTTAAATTGATAAATAACGTGTACGAATTTGTTTAACGCATTTGTTTTGGTTACTCGACGTCTCCGTTCTCGTGTAGCCTACATATTGCGTTTTTTTTTAATTTGCTTACCGGGCTAAAGGTTAGCATGCTTAAAATACGTAAGTCGTTTTGTTCAACAAATTTAAGTAGATAACTCATCAGTTGTTTGCATCAGAGCGATAATTTTTGAGATAGTTATTAAAACTGTTTAAAGGTTGTCAAACGTTGTTTCTCTTTGTATATCTTTTAATTCTAGAGTTAAATTGATAAATAACGTGTACGAATTTGTTTAACGCATTTGTTTTGGTTACTCGACGTCTCCGTTCTCGTGTAGCCTACATATTGCGTTTTTTTTTTTAATTTGCTTACCGGGCTAAAGGTTAGCATGTTTAAAATACGTAAGTCGTTTTGTTCATCAAATTTAAGTAGATAACTCATCAGTTGTTTGCATCAGAGCGATAATTTTTGAGATAGTTATTAAAACTGTTTAAAGGTTTTCAAACGTTGTTTCTCGTTGTATATCCTTTAATTCTAGAGTTAAATTGATAAATAACGTGTACGAATTTGTTTAACGCATTTGTTTTGGTTACTCGACGTCTCCGTTCTCGTGTAGCCTACATATTGCGTTTTTTTTTAATTTGCTTACCAGGCTAAAGGTTACTTACTTACTTACTTAATTGGCGCTTAACCGTCTAAACGGTTATGGCCGTCCAACAAGGCGCGCCAGTCGCTCCTTCGCTCCGCCAACCGGCGCCAATTGGTCACACCAAGGGAGTTTAAATCGTTTTCCACTTGGTCCTTCCAACGGAGTGGGGGCCGCCCTCTACCTCTGCTTCCATAGGCGGGTTCCGATAGAAACACTTTCTTGGCCGGAGCATCATCTTTCATTCGCATAACATGGCCTAGCCAGCGCAGCCGCTGCGTTTTAATTCGCTGGACTATGTTGATGTCTGCGTATAGCTCGTACAGCTCATCATTAAATCTTCTTCGGTACTCGCCATCGCCAACGCGTAGAGGTCCATAAATCTTTCGAAGAACCCTTCTCTCGAACACTCCCAAAGCCGCTTCATCTGCTGTTGTCATGGTCCATGCTTCTGCCCCATATAGCAGGACGGGTACGATAAGTGACTTGTAGAGTATGATTTTCGTTCGCCGAGAGAGGACTTTACTTTTCAATTGCCTACCTAGTCCAAAGTAGCATTTATTGGCAAGATTGATTCTTCGCTGGATTTCAGTGCAGATGTTGTTGCTAATGTTGATGCTGGTTCCCAAATAAACGAAGTCTTTTACTATTTCGAAATTATGGCTGCCAACAGTAGCGTGGTTGCCAAGGCGCATATGCGCTGACTCTTTGCTCGATGACAGCAGGTACTTCGTTTTGTCCTCATTCACCATCAAACCCATCTTTACCGCTTCTTTTTACAGCTTGGAGTAAGCAGAACTAACAGCGCGGGTGTTTAGGCCGATGATATCAATGTCATCAGCATATGCCAGTAATTGCACGCTTTTATAGTATATTGTTCCAGTGCGGTTAAGTTCTGCAGCTAGTATAATTTTCTCCAGCATCAAATTAAAGAAATCGCACGATAGGGGGTCCCCTGTCTGAAACCTCGTTTAGTTTCGAACGGCTCGGAGAGGTCCTTCCCAATTCTGACTGAGCTGATGGTGTTGCTCAACGTCATTTTGCACAGCCGTATAAGTTTTGCGGGGAAACCAAATTCAGACATAGCGGCATATAGGCAGCTCCTTTTCGTGCTGTCGAAGGCGGCTTTAAAGTCGACGAAGAGGTGATGTGTGTCGATTCTCTTTTCACGGGTTCTTTCCAAGATTTGGCGCATTGTGAAAATCTGGTCGATGGTAGATTTACCAGGTCTGAAGCCGCACTGATAAGGTCCAATCAGCCGGTTCACGGTGGGCTTCAATCTTTCGCACAATACACTTGAAAGGACCTTATATGCGATATTAAGAAGGCTGATTCCACGATAGTTGGTGCATTTTGCAGTATCCCCCTTCTTGTGGACTGGGCAAAGAACACTTAGATTCCAACCGTCGGGCATGCTTTCGTCCGCCCATATTTTGCTAAGAAGCTGCTGCATGCGCCTTACCAACTCCTCGCCGCCGAACTTGAATAGCTCCGCAGGCAATCCATCAGCGCCCACGGCCTTGTTGTTTTTCAATCTAGTTATTGCTATTCTAACTTCGTCATAATCGGGCGGGGGGACATATATTCCATCATCATCGATTGCGGGATCGGGTTCTTCATCTCTGCGCGGTGAACTGCTGCCTCCATTTAGGAGAGCAGAGAAGTGTTCCCTCCATAATCTAAGCACTCTCTGGACATCAGTTACAAGGTCGCCGTTTTCATTCCTACAGGAGTTTGCCCCGGTCTTAAAACCTTCCGTGTGTCGCCGTATTTTTTGGTAGAATTTTCGGGCGTTATTCCTGGTGGCTAGCAGCTCAAGCTCCTCGCACTCACGCCTTTCTGCTTCTGCTTTTTTCTTCCTGAAAAGGCGTCTCGCTTCCCTTTTCAACTCACGATAGCGTTCACACACTCCTCTTGTCGCGCTCGCTTTTAACGTAGCCCTGTAGGCAGCGTCTTTTCTTTCGGTTGCAACGCGGCATTCTTCATCATACCAGTTGTTTTTTCGTGGCCGCCGGTAACCAATTTTTTCCTCGGCGGCAGTATGAAGTGCTTTGGAGATATGCTCCCACTGCTCTTGTATTCCTTCAGGATGAGTTGTGCCCTCAGAGAGCAGGTGTGAGAGTCGAGTTGCGAAATCATTGGCAGTCTGTTGTGATTGAAGCTTTTCGACGTCTAGCTTTCCTTGTGTTTTTTGTTCCTTGTTTTTAGCCGCGTTGAGGCGGGTGCGTATTTTGGCTGCAACGAGATAATGGTCCGAATCGATGTTAGGTCCTCGGATCGTTCGCACATCTAAAACACTGGAGGCATGCCGTCCGTCTATCACAACGTGATCGATCTGATTGCGAGTATTTCCATCAGGAGACAGCCATGTAGCTTGATGTATCTTTTTATGCATGAACCTCGTGCTTGATATGACCATGTTTCGAGCACCGGCAAAGTCAATCAGCCTCAGTCCGTTAGGAGAAGTTTCATTGTGTAGGCTGAACTTTCCGACTGTAGGGCCAAAAACACCTTCTTTGCCCACCCTGGCGTTAAAGTCGCCAAGCACGACTTTTATATCATGACGGGGGCTAAAGGTTAGCAGGTTTAAAATACGTAAGTCGTTTTGTTCATCATATTTAAGTAGATAACTCATCAGTTGTTTGCATCAGAGCGATAATTTTTGAGATAGTTATTAAAACTGTTTAAAGGTTATCAAACGTTGTTTCTCGTTGTATATCCTTTAATTCTAGAGTTAAATTGATAAATAACGTGTACGAATTTGTTTAACGTATTTGTTTTGGTTACTCGACGTCTCCGTTCTCGTGTAGCCTACCTATTGCGTTTTTTTTTTAATTTGCTTACCGGGCTAAAGGTTAGCATGTTTAAAATACGTAAGTCGTTTTGTTCATCAAATTTAAGTAGATAACTCATCAGTTGTTTGCATCAGAGCGAAAATTTTTGAGATAGTTATTAAAACTGTTTAAAGGTTGTCAAACGTTGTTTCTCGTTGTATATCCTTTAATTCTAGAGTTAAATTGATAAATAACGTGTACGAATTTGTTTAACGCATTTGTTTTGGTTACTCGACGTCTCCGTTCTCGTGTAGCCTACATATTGCGTTTTTTTTTTAATTTGCTTACCGGGCTAAAGGTTAGCATGTTTAAAATACGTAAGTCGTTTTGTTCAACAAATTTGAGTAGATAACTCAGCAGTTGCTTGCATCAGAGCGACAATTTTTGAGATAGTTATTAAAACTGTTTTAAGGTTGTCAAACGTTGTTTCTCGTTGTATATCCTTTAATTCTAGAGTTAAATTGATAAATAACGTGTACGAATTTGTTTAACGCATTTGTTTTGGTTACTCGACGTCTCCGTTCTCGTGTAGCATACATATTGCGTTTTTTTTTTAATTTGCTTACCGGGCTAAAGGTTAGCATGTTTAAAATACGTAAGTCGTTTTGTTCATCATATTTAAGTAGATAACACATCAGTTGTTTGCATCAGAGCGATAATTTTTGAGATAGTTATTAAAACTGTTTAAAGGTTGTCAAACGTTGTTTCTCGTTGTATATCCTTTAATTCTAGAGTTAAATTGATAAATAACGTGTACGAATTTGTTTAACGCATTTGTTTTGGTTACTCGACGTCTCCGTTCTCGTGTAGCCTACATATTGTGTTTTTTTTTTTTAATTTGCTTACCGGGCTAAAGGTTAGCATGTTTAAAATACGTAAGTCGTTTTGTTCATCAAATTTAAGTAGATAACTCATCAGTTGTTTGCATCAGAGCGACAATTTTTGAGATAGTTATTAAAACTGTTTAAAGGTTGTCAAACGTTTTTTCTCGTTGTATATCCTTTAATTCTAGAGTTAAATTGATAAATAACGTGTACGAATTTGTTTAACGCATTTGTTTTGGTTACTCGACGTCTCCGTTCTCGTGTAGCCTACATATTGCATTTTTTTTTTAATTTGCTTACCGGGCTAAAGGTTAGCATGTTTAAAATACGTAAGTCGTTTTGTTCATCATATTTAAGTAGATAACTCATCAGTTGTTTGCATCAGAGCGATAATTTTTGAGATAGTTATTAAAACTGTTTAAAGGTTGTCAAACGTTGTTTCTCGTTGTATATCCTTTAATTCTAGAGTTAAATTGATAAATAACGTGTACGAATTTGTTTAACGCATTTGTTTTGGTTACTCGACGTCTCCGTTCTCGTGTAGCCTACATATTGCGTTTTTTTTTAATTTGCTTACCGGGCTAAAGGTTAGCATGTTTAAAATACGTAAGTCGTTTTGTTCATCATATTTAAGTAGATAACTCATCAGTTGTTTGCATCAGAGCGATAATTTTTGAGATAGTTATTAAAACTGTTTAAAGGTTGTCAAACGTTGTTTCTCGTTGTTTATCCTTTAATTCTAGAGTTAAATTGATAAATAACGTGTACGAATTTGTTTAACGCATTTGTTTTGGTTGCTCGACGTCTCCGTTCTCGTGTAGCCTACATATTGCGTTTTTTTTTTTTAATTTGCTTACCGGGCTAAAGGTTAGCATGTTTAAAATACGTAAGTCGTTTTGTTCATCAAATTTAAGTAGATAACTCATCAGTTGTTTGCATCAGAGCGACAATTTTTGAGATAGTTATTAAAACTGTTTAAAGGTTGTCAAACGTTGTTTCTCGTTGTATATCCTTTAATTCTAGAGTTAAATTGATAAATAACGTGTACGAATTTGTTTAACGCATTTGTTTTGGTTACTCGACGTCTCCGTTCTCGTGTAGCCTACATATTGCGTTTTTTTTTAATTTGCTTACCGGGCTAAAGGTTAGCATGCTTAAAATACGTAAGTCGTTTTGTTCATCATATTTAAGTAGATAACTCATCAGTTGTTTGCATCAGAGCGATAATTTTTGAGATAGTTATTAAAACTGTTTAAAGGTTGTCAAACGTTGTTTCTCGTTGTATATCCTTTAATTCTAGAGTTAAATTGATAAATAACGTGTACGAATTTGTTTAACGCATTTGTTTTGGTTACTCGACGTCTCCGTTCTCGTGTAGCCTACATATTGCGTTTTTTTTTTAATTTGCTTACCGGGCTAAAGGTTAGCATGTTTAAAATACGTAAGTCGTTTTGTTCATCATATTTAAGTAGATAACTCATCAGTTGTTTGCATCAGAGCGATAATTTTTGAGATAGTTATTAAAACTGTTTAAAGGTTGTCAAACGTTGTTTCTCGTTGTATATCTTTTAATTCTAGAGTTAAATTGATAAATAACGTGTACGAATTTGTTTAACGCATTTGTTTTGGTTACTCGACGTCTCCGTTCTCGTGTAGCCTACATATTGCGTTTTTTTTTAATTTGCTTACCGGGCTAAAGGTTAGCATGTTTAAAATACGTAAGTCGTTTTGTTCATCATATTTAAGTAGATAACTCATCAGTTGTTTGCATCAGAGCGATAATTTTTGAGATAGTTATTAAAACTGTTTAAAGGTTGTCAAACGTTGTTTCTCGTTGTATATCCTTTAATTCTAGAGTTAAATTGATAAATAACGTGTACGAATTTGTTTAACGCATTTGTTTTGGTTACTCGACGTCTCCGTTCTCGTGTAGCCTACATATTGAGTTTTTTTTTTAATTTGCTTACCGGGCTAAAGGTTAGCATGTTTAAAATACGTAAGTCGTTTTGTTCATCAAATTTAAGTAGATAACTCATCAATTGTTTGCATCAGAGCGATAATTTTTGAGATAGTTATTGTTTAAAGGTTGTCAAACGTTGTTTCTCGTTGTATATCCTTTAATTCTAGAGTTAGATTGATAAATAACGTGTACGAATTTGTTTAACGCATTTTTTTTGGTTACTCGACGTCTCCGTTCTCGTGTAGCCTACATATTGCGTTTTTTTTTAATTTGCTTACCGGGCTAAAGGTTAGCATGCTTAAAATACGTAAGTCGTTTTGTTCATCATATTTAAGTAGATAACTCATCAGTTGTTTGCATCAGAGCGATAATTTTTGAGATAGTTATTAAAACTGTTTAAAGGTTGTCAAACGTTGTTTCTCGTTGTTTATCCTTTAATTCTAGAGTTAAATTGATAAATAACGTGTACGAATTTGTTTAACGCATTTGTTTTGGTTACTCGACGTCTCCGTTCTCGTGTAGCCTACATATTGCGTTTTTTTTTTTAATTTGCTTACCGGGCTAAAGGTTAGCATGTTTAAAATACGTAAGTCGTTTTGTTCATCAAATTTAAGTAGATAACTCATCAGTTGTTTGCATCAGAGCGACAATTTTTGAGATAGTTATTAAAACTGTTTAAAGGTTGTCAAACGTTGTTTCTCGTTGTATATCCTTTAATTCTAGAGTTAAATTGATAAATAACGTGTACGAATTTGTTTAACGCATTTGTTTTGGTTACTCGACGTCTCCGTTCTCGTGTAGCCTACATATTGCGTTTTTTTTTAATTTGCTTACCGGGCTAAAGGTTAGCATGCTTAAAATACGTAAGTCGTTTTGTTCATCATATTTAAGTAGATAACTCATCAGTTGTTTGCATCAGAGCGATAATTTTTGAGATAGTTATTAAAACTGTTTAAAGGTTGTCAAACGTTGTTTCTCGTTGTATATCCTTTAATTCTAGAGTTAAATTGATAAATAACGTGTACGAATTTGTTTAACGCATTTGTTTTGGTTACTCGACGTCTCCGTTCTCGTGTAGCCTACATATTGCGTTTTTTTTTTAATTTGCTTACCGGGCTAAAGGTTAGCATGTTTAAAATACGTAAGTCGTTTTGTTCATCATATTTAAGTAGATAACTCATCAGTTGTTTGCATCAGAGCGATAATTTTTGAGATAGTTATTAAAACTGTTTAAAGGTTGTCAAACGTTGTTTCTCGTTGTATATCTTTTAATTCTAGAGTTAAATTGATAAATAACGTGTACGAATTTGTTTAACGCATTTGTTTTGGTTACTCGACGTCTCCGTTCTCGTGTAGCCTACATATTGCGTTTTTTTTTAATTTGCTTACCGGGCTAAAGGTTAGCATGTTTAAAATACGTAAGTCGTTTTGTTCATCATATTTAAGTAGATAACTCATCAGTTGTTTGCATCAGAGCGATAATTTTTGAGATAGTTATTAAAACTGTTTAAAGGTTGTCAAACGTTGTTTCTCGTTGTATATCCTTTAATTCTAGAGTTAAATTGATAAATAACGTGTACGAATTTGTTTAACGCATTTGTTTTGGTTACTCGACGTCTCCGTTCTCGTGTAGCCTACATATTGAGTTTTTTTTTTAATTTGCTTACCGGGCTAAAGGTTAGCATGTTTAAAATACGTAAGTCGTTTTGTTCATCAAATTTAAGTAGATAACTCATCAGTTGTTTGCATCAGAGCGATAATTTTTGAGATAGTTATTGTTTAAAGGTTGTCAAACGTTGTTTCTCGTTGTATATCCTTTAATTCTAGAGTTAGATTGATAAATAACGTGTACGAATTTGTTTAACGCATTTTTTTTGGTTACTCGACGTCTCCGTTCTCGTGTAGCCTACATATTGCGTTTTTTTTTAATTTGCTTACCGGGCTAAAGGTTAGCATGCTTAAAATAC
The DNA here is from genome assembly GCF_040869045.1 of Eurosta solidaginis. Taxonomy (NCBI): domain Eukaryota; kingdom Metazoa; phylum Arthropoda; class Insecta; order Diptera; family Tephritidae; genus Eurosta; species Eurosta solidaginis. The sequence goes on from NW_027136938.1 coordinate 548,325, forward strand.
GTAAGTCGTTTTGTTCATCATATTTAAGTAGATAACTCATCAGTTGTTTGCATCAGAGCGATAATTTTTGAGATAGTTATTAAAACTGTTTAAAGGTTGTCAAACGTTGTTTCTCGTTGTATATCCTTTAATTCTAGAGTTAAATTGATAAATAACGTGTACGAATTTGTTTAACGCATTTGTTTTGGTTACTCGACGTCTCCGTTCTCGTGTAGCCTACATATTGCGTTTTTTTTTTTAATTTGCTTACCGGGCTAAAGGTTAGCATGTTTAAAATACGTAAGTCGTTTTGTTCATCATATTTAAGTAGATAACTCATCAGTTGTTGGCATCAGAGCGATAATTTTTGAGATAGTTATTAAAACTGTTTAAAGGTTGTCAAACGTTGTTTCTCGTTGTATATCCTTTAATTCTAGAGTTAAATTGATAAATAACGTGTACGAATTTGTTTAACGCATTTGTTTTGGTTACTCGACGTCTCCGTTCTCGTGTAGCCTACATATTGCGTTTTTTTTTTAATTTGCTTACCGGGCTAAAGGTTAGCATGTTTAAAATACGTAAGTCGTTTTGTTCATCATATTTAAGTAGATAACTCATCAGTTGTTTGCATCAGAGCGATAATTTTTGAGATAGTTATTAAAACTGTTTAAAGGTTGTCAAACGTTGTTTCTCGTTGTATATCCTTTAATTCTAGAGTTAAATTGATAAATAACGTGTACGAATTTGTTTAACGCATTTGTTTTGGTACTCGACGTCTCCGTTCTCGTGTAGCCTACATATTGCGTTTTTTTTTTAATTTGCTTACCGGGCTAAAGGTTAGCATGTTTAAAATACGTAAGTCGTTTTGTTCATCAAATTTAAGTAGATAACTCATCAGTTGTTTGCATCAGAGCGATAATTTTTGAGATAGTTATTAAAACTGTTTAAAGGTTGTCAAACGTTGTTTCTCGTTGTATATCCTTTAATTCTAGAGTCAAATTGATAAATAACGTGTACGAATTTGTTTAACGCATTTGTTTTGGTTACTCGACGTCTCCGTTCTCGTGTAGCCTACATATTGCGTTTTTTTTTTAATTTGCTTACCGGGCTAAAGGTTAGCATGTCTAAAATACGTAAGTCGTTTTGTTCATCAAATTTAAGTAGATAACTCATCAGTTGTTTGCATCAGAGCGATAATTTTTGAGATAGTTATTAAAACTGTTTAAAGGTTGTCAAACGTTGTTTCTCGTTGTATATCCTTTAATTCTAGAGTTAAATTGATAAATAACGTGTACGAATTTGTTTAACGCATTTGTTTTGGTTACTCGACGTCTCCGTTCTCGTGTAGCCTACATATTGCGTTTTTTTTTTAATTTGCTTACCGGGCTAAAGGTTAGCATGTTTAAAATACGTAAGTCGTTTTGTTCATCAAATTTAAGTAGATAACTCATCAGTTGTTTGCATCAGAGCGATAATTTTTGAGATAGTTATTAAAACTGTTTAAAGGTTGTCAAACGTTTTTTCTCGTTGTATATCCTTTAATTCTAGAGTTAAATTCATAAATAACGTGTACGAATTTGTTTAACGCATTTGTTTTGGTTACTCGACGTCTCCGTTCTCGTGTAGCCTACATATTGCGTTTTTTTTTTAATTTGCTTACCGGGCTAAAGGTTAGCATGTTTAAAATACGTAAGTCGTTTTGTTCATCAAATTTAAGTAGATAACTCATCAGTTGTTTGCATCAGAGCGATAATTTTTGAGATAGTTATTAAAACTGTTTAAAGGTTGTCAAACGTTGTTTCTCGTTGTATATCCTTTAATTCTAGAGTTAAATTGATAAATAACGTGTACGAATTTGTTTAACGCATTTGTTTTGGTTACTCGACGTCTCCGTTCTCGTGTAGCCTACATATTGCGTTTTTTTTTTAATTTGCTTACCGGGCTAAAGGTTAGCATGTTTAAAATACGTAAGTCGTTTTGTTCATCAAATTTAAGTAGATAACTCATCAGTTGTTTGCATCAGAGCGATAATTTTTGAGATAGTTATTAAAACTGTTTAAAGGTTGTCAAACGTTGTTTCTCGTTGTATATCCTTTAATTCTAGAGTTAGATTGATAAATAACGTGTACGAATTTGTTTAACGCATTTGTTTTGGTTACTCGACGTCTCCGTTCTCGTGTAGCCTACATATTGCGTTTTTTTTTAATTTGCTTACCGGGCTAAAGGTTAGCATGCTTAAAATACGTAAGTCGTTTTGTTCATCATATTTAAGTAGATAACTCATCAGTTGTTTGCATCAGAGCGATAATTTTTGAGATAGTTATTAAAACTGTTTAAAGGTTGTCAAACGTTGTTTCTCGTTGTATATCCTTTAATTCTTGAGTTAAATTGATAAATAACGTGTACGAATTTGTTTAACGCATTTGTTTTGGTTACTCGACGTCTCCGTTCTCGTGTAGCATACATATTACGTTTTTTTTTTTAATTTGCTTACCGGGCTAAAGGTTAGCATGTTTAAAATACGTAAGTCGTTTTGTTCATCATATTTAAGTAGATAACTCATCAGTTGTTTGCATCAGAGCGATAATTTTTGAGATAGTTATTAAAACTGTTTAAAGTTGTCAAACGTTGTTTCTCGTTGTATATCCTTTAATTCTAGAGTTAAATTGATAAATAACGTGTACGAATTTGTTTAACGCATTTGTTTTGGTTACTCGACGTCTCCGTTCTCGTGTAGCCTACATATTGCGTTTTTTTTTTAATTTGCTTACCGGGCTAAAGGTTAGCATGTTTAAAATACGTAAGTCGTTTTGTTCATCAAATTTAAGTAGATAACTCATCAGTTGTTTGCATCAGAGCGATAATTTTTGAGATAGTTATTAAAACTGTTTAAAGGTTGTCAAACGTTGTTTCTCGTTGTATATCCTTTAATTCTAGAGTCAAATTGATAAATAACGTGTACGAATTTGTTTAACGCATTCGTTTTGGTTACTCGACGTCTCCGTTCTCGTGTAGCCTACATATTGCGTTTTTTTTTTAATTTGCTTACCGGGCTAAAGGTTAGCATGTTTAAAATACGTAAGTCGTTTTGTTCATCAAATTTAAGTAGATAACTCATCAGTTGTTTGCATCAGAGCGATAATTTTTGAGATAGTTATTAAAACTGTTTAAAGGTTGTCAAACGTTGTTTCTCGTTGTATATCCTTTAATTCTAGAGTTAAATTGATAAATAACGTGTACGAATTTGTTTAACGCATTTGTTTTGGTTACTCGACGTCTCCGTTCTCGTGTAGCCTACATATAGCGTTTTTTTTTTAATTTGCTTACCGGGCTAAAGGTTAGCATGTTTAAAATACGTAAGTCGTTTTGTTCATCAAATTTAAGTAGATAACTCATCAGTTGTTTGCATCAGAGCGATAATTTTTGAGATAGTTATTAAAACTGTTTAAAGGTTGTCAAACGTTGTTTCTCGTTGTATATCCTTTAATTCTAGAGTTAAATTGATAAATAACGTGTACGAATTTGTTTAACGCATTTGTTTTGGTTACTCGACGTCTCCGTTCTCGTGTAGCCTACATATTGCGTTTTTTTTTAATTTGCTTACCGGGCTAAAGGTTAGCATGTTTAAAATACGTAAGTCGTTTTGTTCATCAAATTTAAGTAGATAACTCATCAGTTGTTTGCATCAGAGCGACAATTTTTGAGATAGTTATTAAAACTGTTTAAAGGTTGTCAAACGTTGTTTCTCGTTGTATATCCTTTAATTCTAGAGTTAAATTGATAAATAACGTGTACGAATTTGTTTAACGCATTTGTTTTGGTTACTCGACGTCTCCGTTCTCGTGTAGCCTATATATTGCGTTTTTTTTTTTAATTTGCTTACCGGGCTAAAGGTTAGCATGTTTAAAATACGTAAGTCGTTTTGTTCATCATATTTAAGTAGATAACTCATCAGTTGTTTGCATCAGAGCGATAATTTTTGAGATAGTTATTAAAACTGTTTAAAGGTTGTCAAACGTTGTTTCTCGTTGTATATCCTTTAATTCTAGAGTTAAATTGATAAATAACGTGTACGAATTTGTTTAACGCATTTGTTTTGGTTACTCGACGTCTCCGTACTCGTGTAGCCTACATATTGCGTTTTTTTTTTAATTTGCTTACCGGGCTAAAGGTTAGCATGTTTAAAATACGTAAGTCGTTTTGTTCATAAAATTTAAGTAGATAACTCATCAGTTGTTTGCATCAGAGCGATAATTTTTGAGATAGTTATTAAAACTGTTTAAAGGTTGTCAAACGTTGTTTCTCGTTGTATATCCTTTAATTCTAGAGTTAAATTGATAAATAACGTGTACGAATTTGTTTAACGCATTTGTTTTCGTTACTCGACGTCTCCGTTCTCGTGTAGCCTACATATTGCGTTTTTTTTTTAATTTGCTTACCGGGCTAAAGGTTAGCATGCTTAAAATACGTAAGTCGTTTTGTTCATCATATTTAAGTAGATAACTCATCAGTTGTTTGCATCAGAGCGATAATTTTTGAGATAGTTATTAAAACTGTTTAAAGGTTGTCAAACGTTGTTTCTCGTTGTATATCCTTTAATTCTAGAGTTAAATTGATAAATAACGTGTACGAATTTGTTTAACGCATTTGTTTTGGTTACTCGACGTCTCCGTTCTCGTGTAGCCTACATATTGCGTTTTTTTTTTAATTTGCTTACCGGGCTAAAGGTTAGCATGTTTAAAATACGTAAGTCGTTTTGTTCATCATATTTAAGTAGATAACTCATCAGTTGTTTGCATCAGAGCGATAATTTTTGAGATAGTTATTAAAACTGTTTAAAGGTTGTCAAACGTTGTTTCTCGTTGTATATCTTTTAATTCTAGAGTTAGATTGATAAATAACGTGTACGAATTTGTTTAACGCATTTGTTTTGGTTACTCGACGTCTCCGTTCTCGTGTAGCCTACATATTGCGTTTTTTTTTAATTTGCTTACCGGGCTAAAGGTTAGCATGTTTAAAATACGTAAGTCGTTTTGTTCATCATATTTAAGTAGATAACTCATCAGTTGTTTGCATCAGAGCGATAATTTTTGAGACAGTTATTAAAACTGTTTAAAGGTTGTCAAACGTTGTTTCTCGTTGTATATCCTTTAATTCTAGAGTTAAATTGATAAATAACGTGTACGAATTTGTTTAACGCATTTGTTTTGATTACTCTACGTCTCCGTTCTCGTGTAGCCTACATATTGCGTTTTTTTTTTAATTTGCTTACCGGGCTAAAGGTTAGCATGTTTAAAATACGTAAGTCGTTTTGTTCATCAAATTTAAGTAGATAACTCATCAGTTGTTTGCATCAGAGCGATAATTTTTGAGATAGTTATTAAAACTGTTTAAAGGTTGTCAAACGTTGTTTCTCGTTGTATATCCTTTAATTCTAGAGTTAGATTGATAAATAACGTGTACGAATTTGTTTAACGCATTTGTTTTGGTTACTCGACGTCTCCGTTCTCGTGTAGCCTACATATTGCGTTTTTTTTTTAATTTGCTTACCGGGCTAAAGGTTAGCATGCTTAAAATACGTAAGTCGTTTTGTTCATCATATTTAAGTAGATAACTCATCAGTTGTTTGCATCAGAGCGATAATTTTTGAGATAGTTATTAAAACTGTTTAAAGGTTGTCAAACGTTGTTTCTCGTTGTATATCCTTTAATTCTAGAGTTAAATTGATAAATAACGTGTACGAATTTGTTTAACGCATTTGTTTTGGTTACTCGACGTCTCCGTTCTCGTGTAGCCTACATATTGCGTTTTTTTTTTAATTTGCTTACCGGGCTAAAGGTTAGCATGTTTAAAATACGTAAGTCGTTTTGTTCATCATATTTAAGTAGATAACTCATCAGTTGTTTGCATCAGAGCGATAATTTTTGAGATAGTTATTAAAACTGTTTAAAGGTTGTCAAACGTTGTTTCTCGTTGTATATCCTTTAATTCTAGAGTTAAATTGATAAATAACGTGTACGAATTTGCTTAACGCATTTGTTTTGGTTACTCGACGTCTCCGTTCTCGTGTAGCCTACATATTGCGTTTTTTTTTTTAATTTGCTTACCGGGCTAAAGGTTAGCATATTTAAAATACGTAAGTCGTTTTGTTCATCATATTTAAGTAGATAACTCATCAGTTGTTTGCATCAGAGCGATAATTTTTGAGATAGTTATTAAAACTGTTTAAAGGTTTTCAAACGTTGTTTCTCGTTGTATATCCTTTAATTCTAGAGTTAAATTGATAAATAACGTGTACGAATTTGTTTAACGCATTTGTTTTGGTTACTCGACGTCTCCGTTCTCGTGTAGCCTACATATTGCGTTTTTTTTTAATTTGCTTACCGGGCTAAAGGTTAGCATGTTTAAAATACGTAAGTCGTTTTGTTCATCAAATTTAAGTAGATAACTCATCAGTTGTTTGCATCAGAGCGATAATTTTTGAGATAGTTATTAAAACTGTTTAAAGGTTGTCAAACGTTGTTTCTCGTTGTATATCCTTTAATTCTAGAGTTAAATTGATAAATAACGTGTACGAATTTGTTTAACGCATTTGTTTTGGTTACTCGACGTCTCCGTTCTCGTGTAGCCTACATATTGCGTTTTTTTTTAATTTGCTTACCGGGCTAAAGGTTAGCATGTTTAAAATACGTAAGTCGTTTTGTTCATCAAATTTAAGTAGATAACTCATCAGTTGTTTGCATCAGAGCGACAATTTTTGAGATAGTTATTAAAACTGTTTAAAGGTTGTCAAACGTTGTTTCTCGTTGTATATCCTTTAATTCTAGAGTTAAATTGATAAATAACGTGTACGAATTTGTTTAACGCATTTGTTTTGGTTACTCGACGTCTCCGTTCTCGTGTAGCCTATATATTGCGTTTTTTTTTTTAATTTGCTTACCGGGCTAAAGGTTAGCATGTTTAAAATACGTAAGTCGTTTTGTTCATCATATTTAAGTAGATAACTCATCAGTTGTTTGCATCAGAGCGATAATTTTTGAGATAGTTATTAAAACTGTTTAAAGGTTGTCAAACGTTGTTTCTCGTTGTATATCCTTTAATTCTAGAGTTAAATTGATAAATAACGTGTACGAATTTGTTTAACGCATTTGTTTTGGTTACTCGACGTCTCCGTACTCGTGTAGCCTACATATTGCGTTTTTTTTTTAATTTGCTTACCGGGCTAAAGGTTAGCATGTTTAAAATACGTAAGTCGTTTTGTTCATAAAATTTAAGTAGATAACTCATCAGTTGTTTGCATCAGAGCGATAATTTTTGAGATAGTTATTAAAACTGTTTAAAGGTTGTCAAACGTTGTTTCTCGTTGTATATCCTTTAATTCTAGAGTTAAATTGATAAATAACGTGTACGAATTTGTTTAACGCATTTGTTTTGGTTACTCGACGTCTCCGTTCTCGTGTAGCCTACATATTGCGTTTTTTTTTTAATTTGCTTACCGGGCTAAAGGTTAGCATGCTTAAAATACGTAAGTCGTTTTGTTCATCATATTTAAGTAGATAACTCATCAGTTGTTTGCATCAGAGCGATAATTTTTGAGATAGTTATTAAAACTGTTTAAAGGTTGTCAAACGTTGTTTCTCGTTGTATATCCTTTAATTCTAGAGTTAAATTGATAAATAACGTGTACGAATTTGTTTAACGCATTTGTTTTGGTTACTCGACGTCTCCGTTCTCGTGTAGCCTACATATTGCGTTTTTTTTTTTAATTTGCTTACCGGGCTAAAGGTTAGCATGTTTAAAATACGTAAGTCGTTTTGTTCATCATATTTAAGTAGATAACTCATCAGTTGTTTGCATCAGAGCGATAATTTTTGAGATAGTTATTAAAACTGTTTAAAGGTTGTCAAACGTTGTTTCTCGTTGTATATCTTTTAATTCTAGAGTTAGATTGATAAATAACGTGTACGAATTTGTTTAACGCATTTGTTTTGGTTACTCGACGTCTCCGTTCTCGTGTAGCCTACATATTGCGTTTTTTTTTAATTTGCTTACCGGGCTAAAGGTTAGCATGTTTAAAATACGTAAGTCGTTTTGTTCATCATATTTAAGTAGATAACTCATCAGTTGTTTGCATCAGAGCGATAATTTTTGAGACAGTTATTAAAACTGTTTAAAGGTTGTCAAACGTTGTTTCTCGTTGTATATCCTTTAATTCTAGAGTTAAATTGATAAATAACGTGTACGAATTTGTTTAACGCATTTGTTTTGATTACTCTACGTCTCCGTTCTCGTGTAGCCTACATATTGCGTTTTTTTTTTAATTTGCTTACCGGGCTAAAGGTTAGCATGTTTAAAATACGTAAGTCGTTTTGTTCATCAAATTTAAGTAGATAACTCATCAGTTGTTTGCATCAGAGCGATAATTTTTGAGATAGTTATTAAAACTGTTTAAAGGTTGTCAAACGTTGTTTCTCGTTGTATATCCTTTAATTCTAGAGTTAGATTGATAAATAACGTGTACGAATTTGTTTAACGCATTTGTTTTGGTTACTCGACGTCTCCGTTCTCGTGTAGCCTACATATTGCGTTTTTTTTTAAATTTGCTTACCGGGCTAAAGGTTAGCATGCTTAAAATACGTAAGTCGTTTTGTTCATCATATTTAAGTAGATAACTCATCAGTTGTTTGCATCAGAGCGATAATTTTTGAGATAGTTATTAAAACTGTTTAAAGGTTGTCAAACGTTGTTTCTCGTTGTATATCCTTTAATTCTAGAGTTAAATTGATAAATAACGTGTACGAATTTGTTTAACGCATTTGTTTTGGTTACTCGACGTCTCCGTTCTCGTGTAGCCTACATATTGCGTTTTTTTTTTAATTTGCTTACCGGGCTAAAGGTTAGCATGTTTAAAATACGTAAGTCGTTTTGTTCATCATATTTAAGTAGATAACTCATCAGTTGTTTGCATCAGAGCGATAATTTTTGAGATAGTTATTAAAACTGTTTAAAGGTTGTCAAACGTTGTTTCTCGTTGTATATCCTTTAATTCTAGAGTTAAATTGATAAATAACGTGTACGAATTTGTTTAACGCATTTGTTTTGGTTACTCGACGTCTCCGTTCTCGTGTAGCCTACATATTGCGTTTTTTTTTTTAATTTGCTTACCGGGCTAAAGGTTAGCATATTTAAAATACGTAAGTCGTTTTGTTCATCATATTTAAGTAGATAACTCATCAGTTGTTTGCATCAGAGCGATAATTTTTGAGATAGTTATTAAAACTGTTTAAAGGTTGTCAAACGTTGTTTCTCGTTGTATATCCTTTAATTCTAGAGTTAAATTGATAAATAACGTGTACGAATTTGTTTAACGCATTTGTTTTGGTTACTCGACGTCTCCGTTCTCGTGTAGCCTACATATTGCGTTTTTTTTTTAATTTGCTTACCGGGCTAAAGGTTAGCATGTTTAAAATACGTAAGTCGTTTTGTTCATCAAATTTAAGTAGATAACTCATCAGTTGTTTGCATCAGAGCGATAATTTTTGAGATAGTTATTAAAACTGTTTAAAGGTTGTCAAACGTTGTTTCTCGTTGTATATCCTTTAATTCTAGAGTCAAATTGATAAATAACGTGTACGAATTTGTTTAACGCATTTGTTTTGGTTACTCGACGTCTCCGTTCTCGTGTAGCCTACATATTGCGTTTTTTTTTTAATTTGCTTACCGGGCTAAAGGTTAGCATGTTTAAAATACGTAAGTCGTTTTGTTCATCAAATTTAAGTAGATAACTCATCAGTTGTTTGCATCAGAGCGATAATTTTTGAGATAGTTATTAAAACTGTTTAAAGGTTGTCAAACGTTGTTTCTCGTTGTATATCCTTTAATTCTAGAGTTAAATTGATAAATAACGTGTACGAATTTGTTTAACGCATTTGTTTTGGTTACTCGACGTCTCCGTTCTCGTGTAGCCTACATATTGCGTTTTTTTTTTAATTTGCTTACCGGGCTAAAGGTTAGCATGTTTAAAATACGTAAGTCGTTTTGTTCATCAAATTTAAGTAGATAACTCATCAGTTGTTTGCATCAGAGCGATAATTTTTGAGATAGTTATTAAAACTGTTTAAAGGTTGTCAAACGTTGTTTCTCGTTGTATATCCTTTAATTCTAGAGTTAAATTCATAAATAACGTGTACGAATTTGTTTAACGCATTTGTTTTGGTTACTCGACGTCTCCGTTCTCGTGTAGCCTACATATTGCGTTTTTTTTTTAATTTGCTTACCGGGCTAAAGGTTAGCATGTTTAAAATACGTAAGTCGTTTTGTTCATCAAATTTAAGTAGATAACTCATCAGTTGTTTGCATCAGAGCAACAATTTTTGAGATAGTTATTAAAACTGTTTAAAGGTTGTCAAACGTTGTTTCTCGTTGTATATCCTTTAATTCTAGAGTTAAATTGATAAATAACGTGTACGAATTTGTTTAACGCATTTGTTTTGGTTACTCGACGTCTCCGTTCTCGTGTAGCCTACATATTGCGTTTTTTTTTAATTTGCTTACCTGGCTAAAGGTTAGCATGTTTAAAATACGTAAGTCGTTTTGTTCATCATATTTAAGTAGATAACTCATCAGTTGTTTGCATCAGAGCGATAATTTTTGAGATAGTTATTAAAACTGTTTAAAGGTTGTCAAACGTTGTTTCTCGTTGTATATCCTTTAATTCTAGAGTTAAATTGATAAATAACGTGTACGAATTTGTTTAACGCATTTGTTTTGGTTACTCGACGTCTCCGTACTCGTGTAGCCTACATATTGCGTTTTTTTTTAATTTGCTTACCGGGCTAAAGGTTAGCATGTTTAAAATACGTAAGTCGTTTTGTTCATAAAATTTAAGTAGATAACTCATCAGTTGTTTGCATCAGAGCGATAATTTTTGAGATAGTTATTAAAACTGTTTAAAGGTTGTCAAACGTTGTTTCTCGTTGTATATCTTTTAATTCTAGAGTTAAATTGATAAATAACGTGTACGAATTTGTTTAACGCATTTGTTTTGGTTACTCGACGTCTCCGTTCTCGTGTAGCCTACATATTGCGTTTTTTTTTTAATTTGCTTACCGGGCTAAAGGTTAGCATGTTTAAAATACGTAAGTCGTTTTGTTCATCATATTTAAGTAGATAACTCATCAGTTGTTTGCATCAGAGCGATAATTTTTGAGATAGTTATTAAAACTGTTTAAAGGTTGTCAAACGTTGTTTCTCGTTGTATATCCTTTAATTCTAGAGTTAAATTGATAAATAACGTGTACGAATTTGTTTAACGCATTTGTTTTGGTTACTCGACGTCTCCGTTCTCGTGTAGCCTACATATTGCGTTTTTTTTTAATTTGCTTACCGGGCTAAAGGTTAGCATGTTTAAAATACGTAAGTCGTTTTGTTCATCAAATTTAAGTAGATAACTCATCAATTGTTTGCATCAGAGCGATAATTTTTGAGATAGTTATTAAAACTGTTTAAAGGTTGTCAAACGTTGTTTCTCGTTGTATATCCTTTAATTCTAGAGTTAGATTGATAAATAACGTGTACGAATTGGTTTAACGCATTTGTTTTGGTTACTCGACGTCTCCGTTCTCGTGTAGCCTACATATTGCGTTTTTTTTTTAATTTGCTTACCGGGCTAAAGGTTAGCATGCTTAAAATACGTAAGTCGTTTTGTTCATCATATTTAAGTAGATAACTCATCAGTTGTTTGCATCAGAGCGATAATTTTTGAGATAGTTATTAAAACTGTTTAAAGGTTGTCAAACGTTGTTTCTCGTTGTATATCCTTTAATTCTAGAGTTAAATTGATAAATAACGTGTACGAATTTGTTTAACGCATTTGTTTTGGTTACTCGACGTCTCCGTTCTCGTGTAGCCTACATATTGCGTTTTTTTTTTAATTTGCTTACCGGGCTAAAGGTTAGCATGTTTAAAATACGTAAGTCGTTTTGTTCATCATATTTAAGTAGATAACTCATCAGTTGTTTGCATCAGAGCGATAATTTTTGAGATAGTTATTAAAACTGTTTAAAGGTTGTCAAACGTTGTTTCTCGTTGTATATCCTTTAATTCTAGAGTTAAATTGATAAATAACGTGTACGAATTTGTTTAACGCATTTGTTTTGGTTACTCGACGTCTCCGTTCTCGTGTAGCCTACATATTGCGTTTTTTTTTTTAATTTGCTTACCGGGCTAAAGGTTAGCATATTTAAAATACGTAAGTCGTTTTGTTCATCATATTTAAGTAGATAACTCATCAGTTGTTTGCATCAGAGCGATAATTTTTGAGATAGTTATTAAAACTGTTTAAAGGTTGTCAAACGTTGTTTCTCGTTGTATATCCTTTAATTCTAGACTTAAATTGATAAATAACGTGTACGAATTTGTTTAACGCATTTGTTTTGGTTACTCGACGTCTCCGTTCTCGTGTAGCCTACATATTGCGTTTTTTTTTTAATTTGCTTACCGGGCTAAAGGTTAGCATGTTTAAAATACGTAAGTCGTTTTGTTCATCAAATTTAAGTAGATAACTCATCAGTTGTTTGCATCAGAGCGATAATTTTTGAGATAGTTATTAAAACTGTTTAAAGGTTGTCAAACGTTGTTTCTCGTTGTATATCCTTTAATTCTAGAGTCAAATTGATAAATAACGTGTACGAATTTGTTTAACGCATTTGTTTTGGTTACTCGACGTCTCCGTTCTCGTGTAGCCTACATATTGCGTTTTTTTTTTAATTTGCTTACCGGGCTAAAGGTTAGCATGTTTAAAATACGTAAGTCGTTTTGTTCATCAAATTTAAGTAGATAACTCATCAGTTGTTTGCATCAGAGCGATAATTTTTGAGATAGTTATTAAAACTGTTTAAAGGTTGTCAAACGTTGTTTCTCGTTGTATATCCTTTAATTCTAGAGTTAAATTGATAAATAACGTGTACGAATTTGTTTAACGCATTTGTTTTGGTTACTCGACGTCTCCGTTCTCGTGTAGCCTACATATTGCGTTTTTTTTTAATTTGCTTACCGGGCTAAAGGTTAGCATGTTTAAAATACGTAAGTCGTTTTGTTCATCAAATTTAAGTAGATAACTCATCAGTTGTTTGCATCAGAGCGATAATTTTTGAGATAGTTATTAAAACTGTTTAAAGGTTGTCAAACGTTGTTTCTCGTTGTATATCCTTTAATTCTAGAGTTAAATTCATAAATAACGTGTACGAATTTGTTTAACGCATTTGTTTTGGTTACTCGACGTCTCCGTTCTCGTGTAGCCTACATATTGCGTTTTTTTTTTAATTTGCTTACCGGGCTAAAGGTTAGCATGTTTAAAATACGTAAGTCGTTTTGTTCATCAAATTTAAGTAGATAACTCATCAGTTGTTTGCATCAGAGCAACAATTTTTGAGATAGTTATTAAAACTGTTTAAAGGTTGTCAAACGTTGTTTCTCGTTGTATATCCTTTAATTCTAGAGTTAAATTGATAAATAACGTGTACGAATTTGTTTAACGCATTTGTTTTGGTTACTCGACGTCTCCGTTCTCGTGTAGCCTACATATTGCGTTTTTTTTTAATTTGCTTACCTGGCTAAAGGTTAGCATGTTTAAAATACGTAAGTCGTTTTGTTCATCATATTTAAGTAGATAACTCATCAGTTGTTTGCATCAGAGCGATAATTTTTGAGATAGTTATTAAAACTGTTTAAAGGTTGTCAAACGTTGTTTCTCGTTGTATATCCTTTAATTCTAGAGTTAAATTGATAAATAACGTGTACGAATTTGTTTAACGCATTTGTTTTGGTTACTCGACGTCTCCGTACTCGTGTAGCCTACATATTGCGTTTTTTTTTAATTTGCTTACCGGGCTAAAGGTTAGCATGTTTAAAATACGTAAGTCGTTTTGTTCATAAAATTTAAGTAGATAACTCATCAGTTGTTTGCATCAGAGCGATAATTTTTGAGATAGTTATTAAAACTGTTTAAAGGTTGTCAAACGTTGTTTCTCGTTGTATATCTTTTAATTCTAGAGTTAAATTGATAAATAACGTGTACGAATTTGTTTAACGCATTTGTTTTGGTTACTCGACGTCTCCGTTCTCGTGTAGCCTACATATTGCGTTTTTTTTTTAATTTGCTTACCGGGCTAAAGGTTAGCATGTTTAAAATACGTAAGTCGTTTTGTTCATCATATTTAAGTAGATAACTCATCAGTTGTTGGCATCAGAGCGATAATTTTTGAGATAGTTATTAAAACTGTTTAAAGGTTGTCAAACGTTGTTTCTCGTTGTATATCCTTTAATTCTAGAGTTAAATTGATAAATAACGTGTACGAATTTGTTTAACGCATTTGTTTTGGTTACTCGACGTCTCCGTTCTCGTGTAGCCTACATATTGCGTTTTTTTTTTAATTTGCTTACCGGGCTAAAGGTTAGCATGTTTAAAATACGTAAGTCGTTTTGTTCATCAAATTTAAGTAGATAACTCATCAATTGTTTGCATCAGAGCGATAATTTTTGAGATAGTTATTAAAACTGTTTAAAGGTTGTCAAACGTTGTTTCTCGTTGTATATCCTTTAATTCTAGAGTTAGATTGATAAATAACGTGTACGAATTGGTTTAACGCATTTGTTTTGGTTACTCGACGTCTCCGTTCTCGTGTAGCCTACATATTGCGTTTTTTTTTAATTTGCTTACCGGGCTAAAGGTTAGCATGCTTAAAATACGTAAGTCGTTTTGTTCATCATATTTAAGTAGATAACTCATCAGTTGTTTGCATCAGAGCGATAATTTTTGAGATAGTTATTAAAACTGTTTAAAGGTTGTCAAACGTTGTTTCTCGTTGTATATCCTTTAATTCTAGAGTTAAATTGATAAATAACGTGTACGAATTTGTTTAACGCATTTGTTTTGGTTACTCGACGTCTCCGTTCTCGTGTAGCATACATATTGCGTTTTTTTTTTAATTTGCTTACCGGGCTAAAGGTTAGCATGTTTAAAATACGTAAGTCGTTTTGTTCATCATATTTAAGTAGATAACTCATCAGTTGTTTGCATCAGAGCGATAATTTTTGAGATAGTTATTAAAACTGTTTAAAGGTTGTCAAACGTTGTTTCTCGTTGTATATCCTTTAATTCTAGAGTTAAATTGATAAATAACGTGTACGAATTTGTTTAACGCATTTGTTTTGGTTACTCGACGTCTCCGTTCTCGTGTAGCCTACATATTGCGCTTTTTGTTTAATTTGCTTACCGGGCTAAAGGTTAGCATGTTTAAAATACGTAAGTCGTTTTGTTCATCAAATTTAAGTAGATAACTCATCAGTTGTTTGCATCAGAGCGATAATTTTTGAGATAGTTATTAAAACTGTTTAAAGGTTGTCAAACGTTGTTTCTCGTTGTATATCCTTTAATTCTAGAGTCAAATTGATAAATAACGTGTACGAATTTGTTTAACGCATTTGTTTTGGTTACTCGACGTCTCCGTTCTCGTGTAGCCTACATATTGCGTTTTTTTTTTAATTTGCTTACCGGGCTAAAGGTTAGCATGTTTAAAATACGTAAGTCGTTTTGTTCATCAAATTTAAGTAGATAACTCATCAGTTGTTTGCATCAGAGCGATAATTTTTGAGATAGTTATTAAAACTGTTTAAAGGTTGTGAAACGTTGTTTCTCGTTGTATATCCTTTAATTCTAGAGTTAAATTGATAAATAACGTGTACGAATTTGTTTAACGCATTTGTTTTGGTTACTCGACGTCTCCGTTCTCGTGTAGCCTACATATTGCGTTTTTTTTTTAATTTGCTTACCGGGCTAAAGGTTAGCATGTTTAAAATACGTAAGTCGTTTTGTTCATCATATTTAAGTAGATAACTCATCAGTTGTTTGCATCAGAGCGATAATTTTTGAGATAGTTATTAAAACTGTTTAAAGGTTGTCAAACGTTGTTTCTCGTTGTATATCCTTTAATTCTAGAGTTAAATTGATAAATAACGTGTACGAATTTGTTTAACGCATTTGTTTTGGTTACTCGACGTCTCCGTTCTCGTGTAGCCTACATATTGCGTTTTTTTTTTAATTTGCTTACCGGGCTAAAGGTTAGCATGTTTAAAATACGTAAGTCGTTTTGTTCATCATATTTAAGTAGATAACTCATCAGTTGTTTGCATCAGAGCGATAATTTTTGAGATAGTTATTAAAACTGTTTAAAGGTTGTCAAACGTTGTTTCTCGTTGTATATCCTTTAATTCTAGAGTTAAATTGAAAAATAACGTGTACGAATTTGTTTAACGCATTTGTTTTGGTTACTCGACGTCTCCGTTCTCGTGTAGCCTACATATTGCGCTTTTTTTTTTAATTTGCTTACCGGGCTAAAGGTTAGCATGTTTAAAATACGTAAGTCGTTTTGTTCATCAAATTTAAGTAGATAACTCATCAGTTGTTTGCATCAGAGCGATAATTTTTGAGATAGTTATTAAAACTGTTTAAAGGTTGTCAAACGTTGTTTCTCGTTGTATATCCTTTAATTCTAGAGTCAAATTGATAAATAACGTGTACGAATTTGTTTAACGCATTTGTTTTGGTTACCCGACGTCTCCGTTCTCGTGTAGCCTACATATTGCGTTTTTTTTTTAATTTGCTTACCGGGCTAAAGGTTAGCATGTTTAAAATACGTAAGTCGTTTTGTTCATCAAATTTAAGTAGATAACTCATCAGTTGTTTGCATCAGAGCGATAATTTTTGAGATAGTTATTAAAACTGTTTAAAGGTTGTCAAACGTTGTTTCTCGTTGTATATCCTTTAATTCTAGAGTTAAATTGATAAATAACGTGTACGAATTTGTTTAACGCATTTGTTTTGGTTACTCGACGTCTCCGTTCTCGTGTAGCCTACATATTGCGTTTTTTTTTTTAATTTGCTTACCGGGCTAAAGGTTAGCATGTTTAAAATACGTAAGTCGTTTTGTTCATCAAATTTAAGTAGATAACTCATCAGTTGTTTGCATCAGAGCGATAATTTTTGAGATAGTTATTAAAACTGTTTAAAGGTTGTCAAACGTTGTTTCTCGTTGTATATCCTTTAATTCTAGAGTTAAATTCATAAATAACGTGTACGAATTTGTTTAACGCATTTGTTTTGGTTACTTGACGTCTCCGTTCTCGTGTAGCCTACATATTGCGTTTTTTTTTAATTTGCTTACCGGGCTAAAGGTTAGCATGTTTAAAATACGTAAGTCGTTTTGTTCATCAAATTTAAGTTGATAACTCATCAGTTGTTTGCATCAGAGCAACAATTTTTGAGATAGTTATTAAAACTGTTTAAAGGTTGTCAAACGTTGTTTCTCGTTGTATATCCTTTAATTCTAGAGTTAAATTGATAAATAACGTGTACGAATTTGTTTAACGCATTTGTTTTGGTTACTCGACGTCTCCGTTCTCGTGTAGCCTACATATTGCGTTTTTTTTTTAATTTGCTTACCGGGCTAAAGGTTAGCATGTTTAAAATACGTAAGTCGTTTTGTTCATCATATTTAAGTAGATAACTCATCAGTTGTTTGCATCAGAGCGATAATTTTTGAGATAGTTATTAAAACTGTTTAAAGGTTGTCAAACGTTGTTTCTCGTTGTATATCCTTTAATTCTAGAGTTAAATTGATAAATAACGTGTACGAATTTGTTTAACGCATTTGTTTTGGTTACTCGACGTCTCCGTTCTCGTGTAGCCTACATATTGCGCTTTTTTTTTTAATTTGCTTACCGGGCTAAAGGTTAGCATGTTTAAAATACGTAAGTCGTTTTGTTCATCAAATTTAAGTAGATAACTCATCAGTTGTTTGCATCAGAGCGATAATTTTTGAGATAGTTATTAAAACTGTTTAAAGGTTGTCAAACGTTGTTTCTCGTTGTATATCCTTTAATTCTAGAGTTAAATTCATAAATAACGTGTACGAATTTGTTTAACGCATTTGTTTTGGTTACTCGACGTCTCCGTTCTCGTGTAGCCTACATATTGCGTTTTTTTTTTAATTTGCTTACCGGGCTAAAGGTTAGCATGTTTAAAATACGTAAGTCGTTTTGTTCATCAAATTTAAGTAGATAACTCATCAGTTGTTTGCATCAGAGCAACAATTTTTGAGATAGTTATTAAAACTGTTTAAAGGTTGTCAAACGTTGTTTCTCGTTGTATATCCTTTAATTCTAGAGTTAAATTGATAAATAACGTGTACGAATTTGTTTAACGCATTTGTTTTGGTTACTCGACGTCTCCGTTCTCGTGTAGCCTACATATTGCGTTTTTTTTTTAATTTGCTTACCTGGCTAAAGGTTAGCATGTTTAAAATACGTAAGTCGTTTTGTTCATCATATTTAAGTAGATAACTCATCAGTTGTTTGCATCAGAGCGATAATTTTTGAGATAGTTATTAAAACTGTTTAAAGGTTGTCAAACGTTGTTTCTCGTTGTATATCCTTTAATTCTAGAGTTAAATTGATAAATAACGTGTACGAATTTGTTTAACGCATTTGTTTTGGTTACTCGACGTCTCCGTACTCGTGTAGCCTACATATTGCGTTTTTTTTTAATTTGCTTACCGGGCTAAAGGTTAGCATGTTTAAAATACGTAAGTCGTTTTGTTCATAAAATTTAAGTAGATAACTCATCAGTTGTTTGCATCAGAGCGATAATTTTTGAGATAGTTATTAAAACTGTTTAAAGGTTGTCAAACGTTGTTTCTCGTTGTATATCTTTTAATTCTAGAGTTAAATTGATAAATAACGTGTACGAATTTGTTTAACGCATTTGTTTTGGTTACTCGACGTCTCCGTTCTCGTGTAGCCTACATATTGCGTTTTTTTTTTAATTTGCTTACCGGGCTAAAGGTTAGCATGTTTAAAATACGTAAGTCGTTTTGTTCATCATATTTAAGTAGATAACTCATCAGTTGTTGGCATCAGAGCGATAATTTTTGAGATAGTTATTAAAACTGTTTAAAGGTTGTCAAACGTTGTTTCTCGTTGTATATCCTTTAATTCTAGAGTTAAATTGATAAATAACGTGTACGAATTTGTTTAACGCATTTGTTTTGGTTACTCGACGTCTCCGTTCTCGTGTAGCCTACATATTGCGTTTTTTTTTTTAATTTGCTTACCGGGCTAAAGGTTAGCATGTTTAAAATACGTAAGTCGTTTTGTTCATCAAATTTAAGTAGATAACTCATCAATTGTTTGCATCAGAGCGATAATTTTTGAGATAGTTATTAAAACTGTTTAAAGGTTGTCAAACGTTGTTTCTCGTTGTATATCCTTTAATTCTAGAGTTAGATTGATAAATAACGTGTACGAATTGGTTTTAACGCATTTGTTTTGGTTACTCGACGTCTCCGTTCTCGTGTAGCCTACATATTGCGTTTTTTTTTTAATTTGCTTACCGGGCTAAAGGTTAGCATGCTTAAAATACGTAAGTCGTTTTGTTCATCATATTTAAGTAGATAACTCATCAGTTGTTTGCATCAGAGCGATAATTTTTGAGATAGTTATTAAAACTGTTTAAAGGTTGTCAAACGTTGTTTCTCGTTGTATATCCTTTAATTCTAGAGTTAAATTGATAAATAACGTGTACGAATTTGTTTAACGCATTTGTTTTGGTTACTCGACGTCTCCGTTCTCGTGTAGCATACATATTGCGTTTTTTTTTTAATTTGCTTACCGGGCTAAAGGTTAGCATGTTTAAAATACGTAAGTCGTTTTGTTCATCATATTTAAGTAGATAACTCATCAGTTGTTTGCATCAGAGCGATAATTTTTGAGATAGTTATTAAAACTGTTTTAAAGGTTGTCAAACGTTGTTTCTCGTTGTATATCCTTTAATTCTAGAGTTAAATTGATAAATAACGTGTACGAATTTGTTTAACGCATTTGTTTTGGTTACTCGACGTCTCCGTTCTCGTGTAGCCTACATATTGCGCTTTTTGTTTAATTGCTTACCGGGCTAAAGGTTAGCATGTTTAAAATACGTAAGTCGTTTTGTTCATCAATTTAAGTAGATAACTCATCAGTTGTTTGCATCAGAGCGATAATTTTTGAGATAGTTATTAAAACTGTTTAAAGGTTGTCAAACGTTGTTTCTCGTTGTATATCCTTTAATTCTAGAGTCAAATTGATAAATAACGTGTACGAATTTGTTTAACGCATTTGTTTTGGTTACTCGACGTCTCCGTTCTCGTGTAGCCTACATATTGCGTTTTTTTTTTAATTTGCTTACCGGGCTAAAGGTTAGCATGTTTAAAATACGTAAGTCGTTTTGTTCATCAAATTTAAGTAGATAACTCATCAGTTGTTTGCATCAGAGCGATAATTTTTGAGATAGTTATTAAAACTGTTTAAAGGTTGTGAAACGTTGTTTCTCGTTGTATATCCTTTAATTCTAGAGTTAAATTGATAAATAACGTGTACGAATTTGTTTAACGCATTTGTTTTGGTTACTCGACGTCTCCGTTCTCGTGTAGCCTACATATTGCGTTTTTTTTTTAATTTGCTTACCGGCTAAAGGTTAGCATGTTTAAAATACGTAAGTCGTTTTGTTCATCATATTTAAGTAGATAACTCATCAGTTGTTTGCATCAGAGCGATAATTTTTGAGATAGTTATTAAAACTGTTTAAAGGTTGTCAACGTTGTTTCTCGTTGTATATCCTTTAATTCTAGAGTTAAATTGATAAATAACGTGTACGAATTTGTTTAACGCATTTGTTTTGGTTACTCGACGTCTCCGTTCTCGTGTAGCCTACATATTGCGTTTTTTTTTTAATTTGCTTACCGGGCTAAAGGTTAGCATGTTTAAAATACGTAAGTCGTTTTGTTCATCATATTTAAGTAGATAACTCATCAGTTGTTTGCATCAGAGCGATAATTTTTGAGATAGTTATTAAACTGTTTAAAGGTTGTCAAACGTTGTTTCTCGTTGTATATCCTTTAATTCTAGAGTTAAATTGAAAAATAACGTGTACGAATTTGTTTAACGCATTTGTTTTGGTTACTCGACGTCTCCGTTCTCGTGTAGCCTACATATTGCGCTTTTTTTTTTAATTTGCTTACCGGGCTAAAGGTTAGCATGTTTAAAATACGTAAGTCGTTTTGTTCATCAATTTAAGTAGATAACTCATCAGTTGTTTGCATCAGAGCGATAATTTTTGAGATAGTTATTAAACTGTTTAAAGGTTGTCAAACGTTGTTTCTCGTTGTATATCCTTTAATTCTAGAGTCAAATTGATAAATAACGTGTACGAATTTGTTTAACGCATTGTTTTGGTTACCCGACGTCTCCGTTCTCGTGTAGCCTACATATTGCGTTTTTTTTTAATTTGCTTACCGGGCTAAAGGTTAGCATGTTTAAAATACGTAAGTCGTTTTGTTCATCAAATTTAAGTAGATAACTCATCAGTTGTTTGCATCAGAGCGATAATTTTTGAGATAGTTATTAAAACTGTTTAAAGGTTGTCAAACGTTGTTTCTCGTTGTATATCCTTTAATTCTAGAGTTAAATTGATAAATAACGTGTACGAATTTGTTTAACGCATTTGTTTTGGTTACTCGA
Source organism: Eurosta solidaginis (assembly GCF_040869045.1). Taxonomy (NCBI): domain Eukaryota; kingdom Metazoa; phylum Arthropoda; class Insecta; order Diptera; family Tephritidae; genus Eurosta; species Eurosta solidaginis. Next base: position 569,916 of record NW_027136938.1, read on the forward strand.
CGTCTCCGTTTCTCGTGTAGCCTACATATTGCGTTTTTTTTTAATTTGCCTTACCGGGCTAAAGGTTAGCATGTTTAAAATACGTAAGTCGTTTTGTTCATCAAATTTAAGTAGATAACTCATCAGTTGTTTGCATCAGAGCGATAATTTTTGAGATAGTTATTAAAACTGTTTAAAGAGGTTGTCAAACGTTGTTTCTCGTTGTATATCCTTTAATTCTAGAGTTAAATTCATAAATAACGTGTACGAATTTGTTTAACGCATTTGTTTTGGTTACTCGACGTCTCCGTTCTCGTGTAGCCTACATATTGCGTTTTTTTTTTAATTTGCTTACCGGGCTAAAGGTTAGCATGTTTAAAATACGTAAGTCGTTTTGTTCATCAAATTTAAGTTGATAACTCATCAGTTGTTTGCATCAGAGCACAATTTTTGAGATAGTTATTAAAACTGGTTTACAGGTTGTCAAACGTTGTTTCTCGTTGTATATCTTTAATTCTAGAGTTAAATTGATAAATAAAACGTGTACGAATTTGTTTAACGCATTTGTTTTGGTTACTCGACGTCTCGTTCCTCGTGTAGCCTACATATTGCGTTTTTTTTTTTTAATTTGCTTACCGGGCTAAAGGTTAGCATGTTTAAATACGTAAGTCGTTTTGTTCATCATATTTAAGTAGATAACTCATCAGTTGTTTGCATCAGAGCGATAATTTTTGAGATAGTTATTAAAACTGTTTAAGGTTGTCAAACGTGTTTCTCGTTGTATATCCTTTAATTCTAGAGTTAAATTGATAAATAACGTGTACGAATTGTTTAACGCATTTGTTTTGGTTACTCGACGTCTCCGTTCTCGTGTAGCCTACATATTGCGCTTTTTTTTTTAATTTGCTTACCGGGCTAAAGGTTTAGCATGTTTAAATACGTAAGTCGTTTTGTTCATC